>NW_023396539.1:504802-578047 GCF_011125445.2 Fundulus heteroclitus | reverse complement strand
AATAGTTAGTTCCAAACTCTGTGGAACTCGGTCCGTGTATCTTTTTGTCACTGGATTTTTTGTTTCAGAAACAGGAAGTAAAAAAACAAAACAAATGTGGCGATTTGATTTCCATCCATCCATTTTCTGACCCGCTTAAAATACAAAAATTAAAATTGAAATACAAAGCATTTCTCTTTTTCATTGACATAAAGGGAAAATACAATTTGAAAAATAATTTAAATTTCATTTTCTATTTCGGGTAACAAAAAAAAAATGCTTTTAAACAGAAAGGGAAAAAAAGGCTCGTTTGTTCATATTCTGAGACTGGATGTGGTTACTTATTTGTGACAAAAGCGCTACATTTTCCAGAATAAAATGTCTTTACAACCTTACGCAGATTGGATTTTAGCAGTGGTGGAGAAAGTACTCATACAATGTACTTAAGTAAAAGTACAAATACACAGACAAAAATTTACTCAAGTAAAAGTCAAAGTACCACATTATTATTTTACTTAAGTAAAAGTAAGAAAGTACAAGCTTTTAAAACTACTTAAGTATTAAAAGTAAAAGTACTTGCCAACCATAATACCTAACGGCTTATATAATGTCATTAAGTGTACCTATCGTATTTAGTTTTAATAAATCAGTAATGTACCATTTTAATGAGCAATGCTGCAGATAAAGCATGTTTTTATTGTGTTTACCCCCTGTGACAGTTTAGATTTAGATATTTTATTCTATGCATCAGAATTCCAGGGATCGATATCGATAGCGTTTAGCAACTTAACTTACCTCAATATGTTTTTTCAAATTTGATGGTGAATTTTTGAAAGATAGAATTTCATGCTTTCGGGGAAGGCAAAGGCAGCATTGGAATCTCCAGGAAGTGTTTTTTGACCCAAGAAATCTTTTAAATAAGGCCATGGGTGGGGCAGGTCTTCTGGAGGATGACTATCCTTGGACTCCATTCTGGAAGTTAATGATTCTGCAGGTCCTGCGTACTGTGCTGCTCTTCTTGAGGGAGGGCCTAATGGTTATTTCCCGCTTTGGATTGGTTCAGCGGACTGATTCTGCTCTGCTCTCGCCATTGGATACTTTCAAACTAACGAACAAATCAAAAAACCGAAATGCGTCTTGGATGTAACTAGTAACGAAACGCTGTATAGAAATGTAGTGAAGTAGAAAGTACAGATACTTACTGTTAAATGTAGTGGAGTAAAAGTAGAAAGTATCCATTATTAAATCTACTTAAGTAAAGTACAGATACACGGAAATTGTACTTAAGTACAGTAACGAAGTACTTGTACTTCGATACTTCCCACCACTGGATTTTAGACACGGCAAAACAAGGCTTGTCATCCATACAAATCTCAGTGGAGATCTCCCAGGTGAGAGGGGGGCAAGAGGATATTCCGCAAGAAAAGTGGGGCGATTTTGCAATGAACATGGCTGAGTTTTACTGCAGTCATGCCAGCCATAGACATAATATGAGTAGACCCCGCATTGACTGTCGCGACGCAGGAATTACGGTCGCCATCTTGGGGCGGTCGACCTGCTACCCTAACCTGCTGATTCAAGCTGAACACACTAATGATACCTCAGCACTGTGCGGCGTATTTTGTTTAAATCGACGGACTATTGACGTCAGGGCTCGAGGGATAACTTTTCACAAGTAAGATTAAATATATTGTTTATATTAGAATGTGATTTTTCTTATATTAGATAGAGAGATACAGGTCTACAAGTTTTTGTGATAAATTGAGGTAAAATAGTAAGGTATAATGATTAACAAGGACCACACTGAAATGACAGAACAAATATTCAAGCCATTTTACAAAAAAAAAAAAAAAAAATCAACAAATATTTGACAGTTGGCTCAATTGTTGAAGAATATTGTCACAATTTCATCTGGAATAATAAAAAACATGTGATCAGAAAAAACGACATAGTAATATCAGTAGAAAAGGAGGAATAAACGTTATTGATTTTAAAGTGTTGAATGCCATGTAAAAAAAAAAGAAAAAAGAATAAAATAGGTGGATACACGTCAAACCATTGCTTTTATTTTGGAAAGTAGTCTCAGGCATTACTACTGTAATGCAAGTTGATCGCATGACCTACAAAACAAATTGAGGGCTGGCATGACTGCAGTAAACTCAGCCATGTTCATTGCAAAATCCCCTCACTTTTCTTGCGGAATATCCTCTTGCTCCCCCTCTCACCTGGGAGATCTGCCCCGGAGATTTGTATGGATGACAAGCCTCATTTTGACGTGTCTAAAATCATGTCTGCTTAAGGTTCTAGCTGGCTTCTTCCTCTCCTAACATGACAGAGTCCTGACCTCAACCTGATAGCCTTTGGGATGGATTAGAGTGGTGACTTAGAGCCTGGCCTTCTCTCCCAACATCAGTGTATAAACTCACAAAGTCTAGAAGAATGGTCAAAGATGCCCATTAAAATGCTCCAGAACCTTGTAGGCAGCCTTCCCAGAAGAGTTGAAGGTGTTCTAGCTGCAAAGGCGGGGGGGAACAACACCATTTTGAACCCTCTTGATTAAGAATAGAATGTCATTGAAGTTTGTATGCGGCTCAAGGCAGGTGAGCAAATACTTTTGGCAATATAGTGTCATGAAATGTTTTTTAAAAGTTTATGTTTCAGTTGTTTGTGCTGATGAACAACAACAACCACTGAAAGTTGCTAGTTTGTGATTTTTGCTGAAGAAATTCTTAGATATATTTTGTGTTTGGGGCGGACAGTGGTGCAGTTCGTAGCACTGTTGCCTTGCAGCAAGAAAGTCCTGGATTTGAACCATGGGTTTGACCTGGGGTCTTTCTGCATGGAGGCTGCATCTTCTCCTTGTGCACGCCTGGGTTCTCTCCAGGTACTCCTGCTTCCTCCCACAGTCCAAAAACATAACCCAACACCATTAGGTTACAGGTTTCTCTAAATTGCCATTGTGTGTGTGTGTGTGTGTGTGTCTCTGCATTGCCCTGTGATGGACTGGTGACCTGTCTAGGGTATACCCCAACTCTCACCCAATGACTGCTGGAGACAGACACCTGCAATCCTGCATTGATAAGTGGGTATAGTCAATGAATGGATGGATTTTATGGTTTGTCTTTTACAGCAGACCACATTAAAATCAGTTAAAATAGAATCATCTTCCATTATGGTCTGCTTTTGGTCTGTTCTGGCACAATCATAGCAAAGTTAGCACAGAATTCTCCATGGATCCAGCATGTCTAATCAGATCTTAAGGACTCTTAAGTGCTGCTAAAAGATTAAATCAATTTATTAAAGCTGGACTGCTGAATTATCAGGAAGTCTACAAAATGCAATCAAACTACTCAGCTGATCCACAATGTTGCAGCAAGAGTTCTGATAAAAATTAAAAAGAGAGCTCCTGTTTTAGCTTCCTTTCATTTGCTCCCCGTTTAATCTAGAATAGAATGTAAAATTCTCCTTCTCACATATAAAGCCCTTAATAATCAAGCTCCATCATATATCAGAGCTCTGATTGCCCTATATTTTCCTAACCGAGCACTTCGCTCTCAGACTGCAGGTGATTCCTAGAGTCTCTAAAAGTAGAATGGGAGACAGATCTTTTAGTTATCTCCTGTGGAACCAACTCCCAGTTTTGGTCTATAAGGCAGACACCCTGTCTACTTTTAAGACTAGGCCTAAAACCTTCCTTTCTGATAAAGCTTATAGTTAGAGTGGCTTAGGTTACCCTGAGCTATCTCCGTAGTTATGCTGCTATATGTTTAGGTTGCTGGAGGACATCAAGATCTATTTCCCCCACTGCTACCTTCTCCTACTATTCCCCAATATAGCATGAATGTGGTTATTCCAACTTTTAACTTTAGGTTCTCTCTGTTTTTTTCCTTGACAGTAGTTACATCTGGCCTGGTGTTCTGTTTAGCTTTGACAACATGCTGGAGGCAGTGTCAGCTGGGCTACTGCTGCCAGCCGCTTAATGTTGTCCTTCTGTATATCACCTGTCTTTCAGTGGTTAACTCTGTCTTTGTGCTCTCTCTTTTATCTTCGTCTGATGTGTTTCTCTCCTCGATGAAGTCACTTCAGGAGCCACTACAACTAACTTTTTACTTTTCTCTCACATAGAAAGTATTGCTGGATTAGTCCTTATGTGTTCCTTTTGTGTCTACTCTGCATAAACTTCTGGCCGATCGGGGCAGAGGGCCATTAACACTGGTTCAGGTTCTGCTGGAGGTTTTCTTTCTGTTATACAGGAGTTTTGGGGGGATATGAAAAAACTGAACTTGAGTTCAATTTTACAGGAATGAAAAGGACAAGGAGCAATTTGCACAAGCGTGTGTATATTCAAAGATTATTTATTGTCACCGTGTGTAACCGTGGTAAAAAAAAATTCAGGATACTCCAGCTTAGAGTACATACAACAAACAACGTGTAAAAAATGTTTTCTCACATTAGATCGTGCAAATGATAAAAAAGGTAAAAATAATTAAAAGTTCATATCAGAGTCCGAGGGCTTTGGTATCAGTCCCTTCGCAAGTGATATGAGCCGTGTTACAAAGATTAGTTGTTCGTCATAAAGTAATGAGGCAATAAGTTACTTTTGTGCAATAATTTGAGGCTTTATTTACAGAAGTGTGCAATTAGATATTACATTTTATTAAATTTTATTTATATGGCGCCAATTCATGAAACATGTCATCTCAAAGCACTTTACAAAGTCAAATTCAATCAGATTATACAGATTGGTCAAAAATGTCCTATATAAGGGAACCAGTTGATTGCTTCAAAGTCCTGACAAGCAGCATTCACTCCTGGAGAAGCGTAGAGCTACAGGGAGAGTCGTCTGCATTGTCCATGGCTTTGCAGCAATCCCTCATACTGATCAAGCATGAAGCGACAGTGGGAAGAAAAACTCCCCATTAACAGGAAGGAAAGACCTCCAGTCGCACCGGGCTCAGTATGAACGGTCATCTGCCTCGACCCACTGGGGGTTAGAGAAGACAGAGCAGAGACACAACAAGAGAGACAAAAATTCCTGACAGAAATGTGCAAATAGGCAATGGCAGTACAGTGATTCTAACATATGATGGACTTTAAGATATTTAACATTAGATGGATTGTAACATAGGGTTGTAACACATGATCTAATACTTCTGAAGCGTTTACCTGATGTGAGAGGGGCAAACAGCGCATTGTCTGGGTGGGTGTGATCAGGGGAGATGCGTCTGGCCCTTCTCTGGACTCGCTCTGCATAGACTGGGTCCAAATCCTGTAGATGGCATCCCACAATCCCCTGCGCTGTTCTCACCACCCGTGCTAAGTCTTTCCTCTCCTGCACTGTGCAGCTCCCATACCACAGCTATGCTGATACATAACACACTCTCTATGGTAGCTCTGTAGAAGTTTTTAAGCAGTTTAGTGGAAAGTCCAGTCCTTTTCAGTTTCCTGAGGGAGAAGAGTTGTTGGGCCTTCTTCACCAACCATGCCAAACAGAATATTTTAATCAGGTTAAGCTCAGTCAGAATGAAATTGTAATCAGAAAGAGAAGGGTGGTTTATGTTTATTGAGAGTCCGATCGGCATCCGTTTAAGCAGTTCGTTCCACCTGACCTAGTTGATATCGCAACAATATAAAACGCTTGTCAGTATCAAGTCATTCTGTATGTGGCAAACTGACCTGAGTGCGAATGTTTGCTCCACATCCACGTGATGTATTTTCACTTTGAATGGAGGAAATATGTTGGGACACAAAATTGTATCTGCTCCCGATTCAACCTTTCTATTGAAAGGTTCAACCTTTTCGCTACTAAATAAATGATCATTTATTAGTAGCGTTTCAAACATAGTTAGAACCTGTCGCAACTCGTACAATACTGCTTTGTTTACTTTTTTTCTGTTACTCAGCAAAGACGGAAGTACTTCTGTGTTTTGTTTATGGAAATTTCATAACTGTGCATATCAGATTCTATTCTGAATAAAGCCAGGTGCATATAAATGTACATTATAATCAGTTTAATTGATTGTGTGACCATATAAACGGTACAATCTGATTGTTTATTGTTTGTTAATCCGAATACATTGCAATCTGATCGCGACATTTTGTACATGTAAACATAGCTATTGCCACAAGACAGCACTTATTACAAGCAAGCAATCCCATTTTTCTGACTTTTTGTGAACCCTTGTGAAATATCTCCTGTTACGTGTTGCTCTGTTTTACCTGTGGGTCTGCTCCTGTCTCTCCCTCACTTTGACTTCCTCTCTCAAACCCAGGATGTCCCTGCATGGCATTAAGACCTTACATATGGTAATATACAATATCAGGATTTGACTTAAAAAGATTTGAAAAAAGCAGCATCTTGTGGAGGCTTTTCTTGTACATAAAGATTTTAAGCAACTGATTTGCAGATGTATTTAGGCTGATACACTGTCAAGTCTGTTAATAGTATACCCTGAAACTGACATTAAAAGCGATCACTGACTTATTTTAAGACCTCAGCCCCAGCCCTGTACCATCCTCTTCTTTTTCTGTTTGTGCTGCGGCATTGCTGCTCCTAAACATACAAATAGATTCAGCGATGCATGTCTAAGGTACAGCTCCTGAGCATAAAGGTGGCACATTTTAAAACTAAATGGGGAAAACATTCCCCTCTCAGTTACTATGGAGTAGAATTTCACCATATACATGTGCAGAACACTACTGGGGAGTTCTATGGCAGCTAATAATCAACCCATCCCTTTAAAGTCACTGTGGTAATAATAATGAAAAAGTATCTTAAAAAAATCCACCATACATCAGTCGTCACCCGTTCACCTTTCTGATTTTATTCTATTAATAATATGAGAGGTGTTGTCCTCGTTACAATGACGTTACTTTTTTTTAAGAAAAGTAAGGACACAGTAAGTCCTGTTGTTCTTGGGTGGTGGCATTTTGCTGAAATTAGATAACAAAACATTTTTGGATGGTGTTGAAATTACTTAAATCAATGCCCATCCCATTTCACGCGATCCCCAAGAGGAGCGGAAGGTATCGGCTAAGACGGTGTTGCGCATGCACAGTTATCTAAAAAGGGATGGGAAACCTTCAGGAAAAATTGCAGACTATACCTTTAAAGCAAAACACTTAAACCTTGTTGTGTGTTTAGGTGACTTTAAAGACTTGAAAGTTTTTGTACGCATGCACATGACCCAGATGTGGCTCCTAAGATGGCACCGATGCATGTGGCAGGCTGTCTATTAATGTCAATTTTAGTCAGTCTCCTGTTGTTTCTGACCCTTGGTGCACTTAGCATTGTCTTTGCACTATATAAATAAATGTGCCTTGCCTTGCCTTGGTGTAAGCGAAATCAAGTCACTGCTGGTGTATTATCGCCGAACATTACCAGATCTAAGGCTGTTTGTAAATAATGTGGCTACATGGGAACACACAGTTTCCCCCCATTCCCTGTCGGGAATCCCAGCTCAACTACGCCAACCTCCAGAGATCTACTGCCAGTGGAAACGTCATAGTCGCTGTGGTAGACGCCTGGTGAAGCTAAAGGCCCATCTGACGCAATCCAGGGATTCTTGGCCAGTCTCTGGTGTACTTTCCATTGTGTTATTGCCTTGGCGTGTTCTGAAACTGGTGGATGGCCCATGTTGTTGGTGCAGAGGATGTGCCCTCACCCTGACGCCCAAACTTGTTCCAGCTCAGTAAGCAGGGAGCAAACTTACTTTTTGACTGTAGTCTGTCATCTGGAGCAGTTCCTGTTCATTTCAAACATGCTGTGGTGCAGCTTTTAATATAGAAATCTGTGTTGGGGAATTTTAGGCCCATCTCCAAGCTTCCTCTTGTGAGAAACGTCTATTATCATCCTTATTACTTTTTGCTAATCTGAATTATTGAGTCTCCCTTTTCATGTTTCATTTATTTATTACAAGAAAATATAGCAGTAGGGGGTTCCAAGCTTTCATGAGATGTTTTTTTTTTAAATTGACTCAACAATATCTCATGACCTTTCTAAGCTGTCATTTTATTTGACCTGAGTTAACGGAGGCCAGGAGATGTTAACAATTAGATTAGATAATGTGCTATCAGATGTGGTTTAATAGCAAACAAGCAAGTGCACATGTGAGAACCCCTCAACAATCAGTAACTGCCTGAGTCAAAGTCCTTTGGTTAGTCTTTACTGCCTCTATAAACCTGATCTCTTCTAAGACATTAGAGTCCATGCTTTAACCAAAGCAGTAGCCTTTATTCTTTCACTGTCAATCATAATGGAGAGAGGACTCTTTCTGCTTGGATTTGTGGTTTTAACCACATCATTCACTGTAAGTACTGAATATATGCAATGAGTACTATTACTGATGTTAACTGCACTGACATATACTTGCTTTGCTTTGTGCAGATACCACATCGCAGTCAAGTACACGGTATGTAAAATAGGGGGAAATTATTATTATTATGAATAATAGTAATAATAATAATAACGACAATAATAATAGGATACAGTTTGTGAGGTACATCCAAAGACTCAAACCTATGTGTATGTGTCGTAGAGGTGTATGAGAACGGCGAGGATGAGAACCCTATCCTAAACTTAGGTAAAAAAGGATGTTCCATGATTTTATAACATAAACTTTAAAAGAGAGAATCTTGATTAATTGACATAATGTTCAATATAACACGATTTTGTTGCAGGCTCCGATGCCAACCTCTTTGAGGGAGACATTTTGATTCCTGTAAGTTGTAACCAGATGATTTCTCTTTAACATAAATTACTTTATTGGGAGCTGTTGGCTCTCCAGTTCTTTAGTGACTAAAGTGCAACATCTCTTTGAGAGATGTGGGTATTTATTATGTGTTTCGATTGATGAGATTAATAATCTTGCTTTACTTAAGTGACTTTTAAACTGAGCTTTTATGTTGCAGAAAGGACGGAATGCCCTGACTGACCAAAAATATCGGTGGAAATTTCCAATCCCTTACATTCTTGGGGATGATTTAGGTGAGTTAAATTAATGTGATTGTATCAATACATATAGAAAATCAGTTTTTTCAAGATTTTTTGAGTTCTCATATTACTCATTCCTCATTAAGTTGAAATATTCCTCATTAAGTTGAAAAAAATTAATTAACAAATTCCAGAGAAATAAATGCAATAACAGTACATTAACATAGAACTATTTAAAACAGCCTCTAAACATCAACTAGTAGAGTAGAGAAATAGGAATGCACATAAAAGTTACATTGGTCGATATTTCATACATTCAAATTAGTTCCTCAACAGAATGAAAACAGAGAGTCAGTTGTGTTTAGTTTCAAATGTTTGCATGAATTAACTTTTGAATAAAAAACAGGAAACCAGGAAAAGGGGGCAGAGAGGGAGAGAGAGAGAGAAAGAGAGAGAGAGAGAATGAATGTGCAGTAAGTAAACTAAAATACTATTTTCTAAAAAAGTAAAAAGTAATTTATGAGCCATTTGATAGGAAACAGAAAGTTCCTGGAAACCAAGAAAGGTTCAGTGCAACCTGCAGTACAACACAGTGAGAGCTCTTTCATACAGTGCTGTTTAGTTACCTCATGTTATAAAGACATTAAATACCATAAGGCAAATCATACAAGCATTGTATGACAACTAAATTCGTTTGATTGCATTACAAGTAAAAAAAAAAAAAGTGTTGGCAGAACGAGTTGGTATTTATAACTCTTTGAAGCAAACTTTGTGGCTCACTTTCAAAAGAGCTGATGTCTTGGAGTAACTCTATATCTTGGAAACAATACCCGAGTAAGATGATGCAGTAAAATCTGGATCAGAATCATTCCGAATTAAACAATCCCACCAAAATATATTCTGTTGATGGGATTTTTGACAGTCCTAACCCAAACACTGATCATCTACTCACATATTTACTGGGTATTTTAGATTGGCCTGTCGTTATTCAGCTCAGAAAAATATCTTTAAAATAAGCCATCCAAACCTAAACAAAGATTCTGAAAGTCATCCTTGGTTAGTGCATTTGATCACAACTGACCATCTTTTGACCATATTTAGACATAAAAAAACTTCTTTTTGTGAAAGTGTTTTCACCATTCACTTTTTAACTGTGTTTTGGTGTTGTTTAGACACAGGGTAATGTTGATATTTTAAATATCTATTTATTAAAATTTTCTTGGGGGATTGCTTGAATAGAAGGGAGCTGGTCTTATCTTTGCAGTTTTTCTAGACCTTTTTATTCTAGGACTTAAAAGTCAGACTGGACTACCTTGTCCCGTCTGACTGTGAATCAGACTCAAGAAATTATTAGCAGATATCTTGCTTTTAAACATCAATAAATAACTTTAGAGACTATGAGTGCCGATAAAAGCCATCAGTCTTCCTCGGGTACATTTGATGATCGTATAGTTCTTGACCATGCTGCCATTTCCTTTTACATATTTTAAAGGAAAGTATTTCCAATGATATAAATCTTGTTCCAACTCAAGTGTGACAGTAATTCTAAGCTATATCAGTATATAAGTATATATAAGTTTATATTACCTTCTGTGTCCTTTGTTTATGGCTCCTCTATTCAGATCTGAATGCCAAAGGCTGCGTCCACCAGGCGTTCGAGATGTACCGTCTCAAGTCTTGCGTCGACTTCAAGCCATATGAGGGAGAGAAGACTTACATCAAGTTTGAAAAGAGGGGAGGGTATGGCAACGCTCTCCTTTCTGTTCGATTGATATGCAAAATATGGAGCAATAGCTGAAAGCTCCCTGACTCAACTGTTTATCCAACCTTTCGTCAAATCTGCCAAAACAGTGGAAGTGATACGAACTACGCCATGAAAAACTGTATTCAGTTTTATTGTTTCAGATCATCATATAAACTTGAAACCGACCCGTTAGGCAGCAAAGCAGCCCCAAACCATCACACTACCACCATCATGTTTGACCGTCTACATTAAGTTCTTTTATATATTTTTTTATAATTAGGCCTATACCTTTCAAATATTGACAATGTTGTCTCACCATCCAGAGTACAGTTTCCCAAAGGTCTTGAGGTAAACCTGAGATGGATCTCTGTGATCTTTTTGCTCTCCATTTTGTAGTTACTCACTTTATCTTTAATGGGTATGAAGTTTCTTTTCTTGGTTGGAAACATTAGACCTGACAATAAAACAAAAACCCAAGAAATCTGGAAGAAGGCAAATACCTTTTCACCGCTCTGAGACACAAGCACAAATAGAATGTATTGTACTTGACTTTTCTGTCTGTTTAAGTTTGAATTTGAAGGAGTGAAATGAATTTCAACCAAGTGTCTCTCTCCTGTCAGGTGCTTCTCCAGCGTTGGAGACCAGCAGAACGGTCAGATCTTGTCTTTGGGAACAGGCTGTGACCACAAGGCTGTAATTGAACATGAACTGCTGCACGCTCTCGGATTTTACCACGAACAGTCTCGTACAGACAGAGATGACTATGTGGATATTTGGCTGGACCAGGTGACACCAGGTACCTCTAGAACCTAAATGTTCAAAGGATGAAAAGATAGTTTGTGGTTAGTGTTTTTAAAATCTTGTGGTTGTCTGAATCAAAGTTAAAATCCTCCACAGGGCTCGAGCACAACTTCAACAAATACAACGATGACTTCATCACCGATCAAAACACGGCATATGACTACGAATCTGTCATGCATTACAGACCATTCTCCTTCAACAAGAATGACTCCATTCCCACCATCACCACCAAAATTCCAGAGTTCTACAACATCATCGGCCAGTACCTGGACTTTAGCAAGATGGACACCCTTAGGCTCAACCGAATGTATAACTGCTGTATGTATATTTGACAAAGGCAGCTTCTTATGGACCTGCTCACTACAAACGGAAAGCTCCAGATATAGATATCCAAGTTGTCAAGTTGGTATTTTGTTTCACCCTAGCTGGCCCTCTGACCCTTCTGGATCAATGTTCTTTTGAGTATGCAAGCATCTGTGGAATGATCCAGTCTTCTACTGATGATGCTGATTGGGTCCATATGAAGAGCAGCACAGGAGATGAGGATCATACGCTTCTGGGACGATGTAGAGGTCAGAGTTGAACTAGTTCACTTATAAAATCCAGCCAAAACCAAAATTCAGACAATGTTAAAAAGGAAACGCTTTAGATTATTTTTAATTAAAACTCCTCTTTCACTGGTTTTCAGATGCAGGGTACTTCATGTACTTCAATACCAGGACTGGAAACCCTCAGCAGTCTGCTCTGCTGGAATCAAGAACCCTTTACCCTAAAAGGAAGCTCCAGTGTCTGCAGTTCTTCTACAAGATAACTGGAAGCTCTCAAGACAGGCTGGTCATATGGACCAAGATGGACGATGGCACAGGCACTGTCCGCAGAATGAAGAAAATCCATACTTTTTATGGTAAATAATGGAAAACCTTTACAGTTGCTAACTGGAGTTTTACCTTGAAAAGCAGTGAGACTCCTAATCTTTTACAATTTGCATCAAGACAGTATGGGTCTGAACTCTTTCACAAGTGCACAGTTGGATAAATAGCATTCAAATGATTGTACTTTTAAAAAACTATCAAATAGTTAGCTTTTCCAACACCATTTTGATGCCATGTC
The DNA here is from genome assembly GCF_011125445.2 of Fundulus heteroclitus. Classification (NCBI taxonomy): domain Eukaryota; kingdom Metazoa; phylum Chordata; class Actinopteri; order Cyprinodontiformes; family Fundulidae; genus Fundulus; species Fundulus heteroclitus. The sequence continues at coordinate 565,481 of NW_023396539.1, read as the reverse complement.
AAGGTTGAAACATTTAAATAACTGCGGCTGATCGTTTTGATTGATTTCTATCGGCTGGTTTAAACAAACTTGGGCTTTAGAATTTATTCTAAGCTAATTGTTAGCGTTACCTTGCATGCACAGAGAAATTATAAAGCTGGAAACATGTAGTTAATAATATGATGGGATGATAACTTTAGCAGTTTCTTGATGTTGTCAATTCGGTTTACTGAGCTCACCACTGAGCTTACAAGACAAGAGAAAAATGGTTCCGCTACCTCTTTCAAAATGGCATACTAAGATGCCTTTGCAAATTCTCAGTTATCTGAGTCATTGCAACAGCAAACAGGCTTAAATCGAAGGCAACCAAACTTTCACTCAGTTCTTTCTGAAAACGTTTTGACCCCTATCCTGGAGCGTACTAGGCTATTATCTTTCTGGCTCAAGAGTAAGAATCAATACACAGATAAAGGTGTAACTTTTCACCTTATTGCAAGAAGGAAGAACAATATTTCTTGGAAATATCAAATTATTTCCAACCATATTTGGCACTCTACACAAAATCCTCAACCAGCAAAACTTAACTTTTTGTTCTACATGCAAAATGCTGTGAACACACCATCCCTGTGGTGAAATGTGGTGGTGACAGCTTCATGCTTTGGTAATGCTTTATATATTTATATAATATTATATGCTTATAGAAGAACAACATTACTCAACAGCTTGAGGCATGATGGCATTGTTTAGATCAACGTCCAAACATATATAAGTAAAGTTGATTAAGAGATCATATTGAACAATCTCATTAAATTAAAAAGCATTATGCTGTTTTTTAACCTTAACCTTTGCTTTCTACCTAGCGGATTCCGAGCAGTCATGGAAGATCGCCCACGTTCCATTGGAAGTAGGGGTTAAATTCCGCTATGCTTTCCAAGCCGTACGTGGAGACCCTACAGCTTCTGCTGGAGGCATCTACATAGATGACATCAGCCTGACCGAGACCCGTTGCCCAAACGCTGTGTGGACAATCCGTAACTTTTCCAGGATCATGGAAACAGCTGATGTGAACACTGTTATTGAAAGCCCTCGTTTCTACAGCCGCGAAGGCTACGGTTATGGCATACGTGTCATACCTTTGTCCAGTTACAGTGATTACACTGGAAACTATGTTGGGCTGTACTTCCACCTGGCCAGTGGGGAGAATGACGCTGTGATGAAGTGGCCAGCTGTAAATCGACAAGCCACCTTGGTGGTGATGGACCAGGACCCAGATATTTTGCAGAGGATGTCTTCTGCTCGTAGTCTCACCACTGATATGAGGACAAGTAAGTATGTCTCGCTGCCCTGAGGGAACACATAAAAGACAAAAACCATGAAACACCAACCATGATACCCGACAGCAGAATATTCATACTGCTGTCTTACTTCATCAAAAGAAATACTTATTTCATACCTCATGCAGCAATAAAGAGGTTGTATATCTATATCTGTATCTATATCTATAACCCATTAATTTATATATATGTATATGCAATAAATTGGCGACCTGTCCAGGGTGTACCCCGCCTCTATATTGCGTAGGGCTGAATGATAATTCAATAAACAATATATATCAATCGATAGACGTTTATTGTAAAAAAAACTATCTACAAAAAGTTCAATAGAGTAACAATTTACCTTCCTTTTGCATTCTAGCTATGTAGGTTAATATTACATCATTACATTACGTCATTACATCGTCCCAACCAATCAGAACACAGACCCAGGAACCAACCTCCGCCCCCTTCAAAGAGTTCAGAGAGCACGTTCTTTTTTAATTTTTAAAAACTTGCAGTTTTGGTAAAAAGTTGGTTGAATAAAGGGTTTAGTTTGAATCCAGTGTTTCTGTGTTCTGTATCTAAAAATAGGTCGCTAAGCAACAATATAAAATGGGTAGGGCTGCACTTAAAAAGTGTTTTGAATTTGTTGAATATTACTGATATCAATAAATATGATTTCCATTTTATTGATATGCGTTTTTTTGTATATCGTCCAGCCCTAATACAGTGTGCAAATGTATATAGTGGGCTTATAACATCATACAGTGTTGGTCATTGGGCAAGGTATATAGCCATGTTATATGCTTATAAAAAATGACCAAAAAACATTTAATCGTGATAAAATAAAGTTATATACACCAAGCCTTCATCCTGATAATGTTTTGATGGTCCTCTTTGTGGATAAAAATAGCCCCAGCAATGGACGCGATTACCAGATATAAACAGATGTGTTGCCATCTACCGGCAGTATTGCAGATCTATCATAATGCCGGTTTGCTTAATTAATAAAACAGTATTAAATAATGCCACACCGAGCCTGATCCTCTGCAATACATCTGCTTCAGTGAACACCAATGTTCATATTGTATTCCCAGCGACATTGCAGTCTTTTCCCTCTTGGAAACAGTGTTCGGTGCTCCTTAAAAAGATTTTAAGCTGTATTTTGTTGTAATTAGTGGACCGGAAAACACAACATTAATGTCATTTATGTAGAACTGTTTCCAAAAAACAGAAAGCATTGGGATAAGATTAGATTCTAAGGGGCACAAAGGTAGGCTAAGATGGAGATAGGCCAAATGCACTTGGTTGCAAACTTAATATTCTGGCAGTAATTGGATTGTATTTGGGAATACAGACTTTGATAAGAAATGTGGAATTTTATTGTTGCAAGATCTTTCTTCCTGTTGCATGTATAATTTCAGCTACTTGTCAGCATAGATTGTTCTACAGCATCATTTAAGCTGTGGAATCCCTTTCCGCGCTGTAATTTTGTTCTTGTTGCTTCTAGCGTCAGATGGACAGTTCTTTTGGGACAATCCCTCCAAGGTGGGCAAGTACGACCCCTCCTGTGATTGCTACAGAGGGGACTCATGGGGCTGGAGGAACTTCATCAAGCACTTTGACCTCAGGCGGCGCAATTACCTGAAGAATGATGACCTCATCATCTTCACTGATTTTGAAGGTTCAGGATTTTTTTTTACACTTGATAAGTAAAAGTTTAAATTCTTATGGGGCTACAAAGCAAATAAGACATATCTGTTTCTTCTCTGTAGACCTAACATCGCTCATTAAAACAGAAGATCCCATTGTGTCACATGAATAAGGTCATAGAGGCTTTTAAAACAGATTGAACAGGTAAGTGCATACAAATTTGATTATTATTTAATATAAGATTAACACAGATATTATTGTGAAATGTTTGTTTTCATCTGAAGCAGTTGGATGGAGTACATGCAGCTGGAATGAGGAGAAAAGTCTGAAGATTATTGGACAGGAAGTGTGATGTAATCAAAATGCATTATGAAATGTCAATAAAAGGCTTAAGGAAGTATTCAGTTTGTTGTTCCATAAATAGCTGTCATGCGGTTGTTTTGATTTGGTTAGGACCTGATGCTTTCATGGCTGCTCTAACGGAATTAAAATATAAATGACCACTCAGATCTTGGTAAAACCTGTTCAAGAATGAATGAAAGCAATTTCTTTGTCCATGCCTGGCTGTGTATTTAAAGTTAATTAGAGTTAGCTATATTTGAATAAAGGTGTGACATGCCATGCTATTTCTTTTGAGTCAATGTAAAATGTTGTCACATTTGTTTTTACCACAAATGCCCATGTACCTTATTGGGATTTTGTTATAAACCAACAAAGTTGTTCAAAACTGTGAAGTGAAAAAAATTGAGAAGGATGAGCCTACATTTGAAATATTGTGTGTGGAGGTGAACGGACTCTGACCCTTACTACAAACATGTCATCCTCACGAGGAAACGGTGGCAGCATTATGCTGTTGGGATGTTTTACTTCAGAAGAGACAGAGAAGCTGGATTCGGTTATGCATGTTTTATACATGCAATTTGTTATATACATATTGCATAAATGTATATATGTATATATTTGTATGTATGTGTATTTAATCTGAGAATAGTATGGTATGCATTCACTAATGTAAACTTTTTAGAGACGGAAGAAAAACATCCCGTCATAACAGCATATTTTATTTAGGTTTTTGATTTATGAGCTTTATTTATTTGTATTTGTATTTTTGCTGGTTAAGTTGGTTTTGTTGAATTTATGGACCCCAGGAAGAGTAGCTGCACACAACTGCCACTAATGGTCGAACAAAATACAGGGAAATCCTGGAAGAAGCTACAAAAGACTGTTTACTGGGATGGAGACGCACAACAATGGCCTTAAACATACATTACTACAGTGGCACGGTTTAAATATAAACCACATTCATATATTGGCATGGTCCAGTCAAATTCCAGTCATAAATGCTGCTAAGAAACTATTGCTAAGAAACACTTGATGGTTGCTTTTCAAAGACGGTCTTCAACCAGTCTGACTAAGCTTCTGCTATTTTGCAAAGAAAAGGTAAACATATATGCCTTATAATGTGCAAAGCTTGTAGAATTAAACCCCCAGGAAACTATTTTGTTGAGACCAAACTCAAAGGTGGTTCTAGAAAATATTGTCAAATGGGAGCTGAACAAATGCATTACTTTACTTCACAACAGTACTGCACAACAGCCAATGGCTAGAAAGCGAAGCATTGAAATTAAAGTAAAGAATAACTTAATCCATCCATCCATTTTCGATCACTCGCTACGCACCGCGCCACTGTGCAGCCAGAATAACTTCATGTTTTGTAAAAGTTGTGTCACTGTTTTCCCATGATTAACAAATTAAATGAAATACATAATGATATTCGCCAAATGCCAGGGTAGATAGTCACTCTTCTGATGTGTGTTGCATCTCACCCTCAAGGTCCATCAGATCTCCACTGGGTCGGGTAACGTCTAAGCTAATACCGCATAAGTCTGATTTGGCTAAAATTAGGGGACCTGGATACCCATGGGAGGACTTCCAACATGATTTACAGCACAAAGTAAATGAGTACATGTAGTGTATGTGGATGAGCGTTGACTTACTAAAAGATTGAATCAGAATACTGTCCCAGGGCTAAGACCAGAGATGGACAACTCTGATCTTCATGAGCTGTGTGCTCCATCTGAATACCATTAATAATAGCTTCAAGTTCCTGCTCCTAGCCCCTGTTCCTTTGACCCTTTTCCTTTCATGGGGTCAACAGTAAGAACTCTATCATGGGGCGGAAAGGAGCTTGGGACTGCTGTGCCAAATTCAGACTTTAACTCTGTTGTCATTACGTGACGGAAATGGACATGGATGATTTGAGTCAAACCCGGGCCTGCAACTTTCCCAAAATGATCAACAAAGTGAGCAATCTCCTCTCTATGGACAATTTCGTTGATTTCTGTGAGAGGGCTGTGCTGATACGTCATGTCATGCAAAGAATTGTGGGATACCTAAAGGGTTCTTAGCACCGGTAAGGGACGCCGCGGGGTTCCTTGGCAAAACTAGCCGCGAGGGGGAGCACACAGGCTACTTTTCCCACCTCCTTCCTTACTCACTGCCAGGGATGGGCACAAATACATCAAAATGTATTTCCAAATAAAATAACAAATACCCACCTTAAAAATGTATCAAAATAAAATACCGTATTTTTGTATTTTCAAAATACTACAAAATACTTCATTCTAAGAGCCCTTTTCTTCTATCCCTTCACTTGTACACTATCTGAAAGCAAGAGACTCCTTCAATAATCAGTCAACAGATATGCTGACTCCTTATGTTAGACACCCCAATATAAACCTCTGCCCTGAGAAATGTTCAGTAACTCAAGGAGCCCTTCCTTAAGTATACTTATTTACTCTATTGGTGGAATAGATTGCCCGCTATGAATCAGTGACAATAACTCAAAGACAAACAATCCAAATAGATGATTTATTTAGACATTTAAACTGATAAGCATTTTAACATTTTAAGTGATTTTACACCATCACTACCACAGTGCACAAACCTGATCAATGTAAATACCAAAAAATGTAAAAATAAAAAATCTGGTTTTCACATTAATACTGTAAAACATTTAAAAAAGAAAGGAAAATCGCAAACTCAAGTGTTGCGATCTAAGCTTGTGAACTCAACTTGTAAGCCTTGTGCTGTGTAACCTTACCTTGTCTAAACTGTTGGTCAAAAGAAGTACTCTAGTCTAAAAAAAGCCACATTTTAGTTATTCTCACTGCTTGAAATGAGAAGTATAGCCTAAGCATGTTAGATCTGTTGCATGAATGGCAGAGATAACTCAAACTCCCTTTCTACAGTCATCTAAACAAGGCAATCAAATTCCAGGACAAGCATAAATTACTTTTTTTTTAATTGTTGGATAATCTTATCTGGTGCCAATTAAGCATTTCTCAATTTTGGATTAAAAAGCAAAGTAACTTCAGTTACTGAGAATTGTATCGAGTAAAATATTACTGAAACTGTAGTGGTAATGCCTTACATTACTAACCTGACTCTCGCCAGACGTATGTCGCTCTGCCTAGCTTCACTCACATACATCTGGGACATCTCCCATAGAAAGTGATTTCTCCAACCAATTTTATTGTCTGACCAATCAGGACGCAGGGCTGGAGTTTCATAGATGTGACGTAGTGGAGATGCGACCATGACGGGAGACTGTTTTGATAGCAATGGCGGCTCGTTGAGGAAGCAAGCGTTAACATTGATGCTGCTATTTCTTCCGTGTTGTCCAATCTACCTAATATTGTTTCATTAAAAGAACATCAGAGAACGGCTCTGAAGGCTTTTGTTGGTGGAAACCATGTTTTCGCCCTTCTCCCGACGGGATTTGGCAAGTTTTGTTTTCCGGGGAGCGCCCGCGTCCGCAGGGGTGAGGGGGGTGGGGGGGTGGTGGGGTTAGCGGTTAGCGCGAACCATATTAGGAGGCCTTTAGTCCTCAACGCGGTCGGCCCAGGATCGACTCCGACTCGTGGCACTTTGCCGCCTGTCTTCCCCCCTCTTCCTGTCAGCTCACTGTCAATAAAACGCGTACCACTAGAGCCACAAACACATAAAAAAAAAAGGCAAAAAAAAGTTTTTGGTGGCTGGGAAGTGACTGAACACAGTGGGGAATGAGTGAAAACTCCAAAAACAAAACCCAAAGCATGACATTATACCTACTTGGGTCATATCAACTCCTAAAGTACTAAACATTTTACTTATTCATCACTGTTCTGCACCTGTAATAAAAAACATCCAAATTGAGCTTTATCTGCACTTAGCATGTGTAGGTGCAGATATGAAGTAAACAACCAAAAAAAGCAGAGGTAAAACAATTTGGATTTTACAATTTGTAGAAAGTACTGCCTTAATTCAAAACTGTATTAGACAAAAGAGGATTCAGCTTTCTAACTACAAAAGCACCCAAACTCAGAGTTATAATGAACTTGCAGCTTTGCAGACATCAAAATGGCTTCATATCATTCTGTAGGGTTTTTTTGTACACATCTTTGGTAGATGTCTTACAGTTTATGACAGTTATCACCTCCACATGCCATAACAACCCATCTTGTCATGCACTGCTGATGCCTCGTCAGCTGTAAAAGCTGCACAGGACGCAGTTAAAATCTGTTACTCATTACAAATGATCACCCTGATCAAAGTTCCTCCACGGCCGCTTTCTTGGTGGGCATTTTTGTTATTGTTCGGTTCAACATGGGCTCTGGAAGTAGTTTAAGAAAAACTGCTCTTCTGATTGGAGTTGTTCTTGTTTTAAAGGTAAGGGGCATTAAAGAATCTCAGTTCTCTATAAAAAGTTGACATTAATGTTTTGCCTGAGCATTCATATTAAGAAGACCATCTTGTTGTGTGTTAGGTGCAGGCTGCTCCGACATTGACCGGTTGGTCTCTAGAAACCTTATGATCCACAGTAATCAAGGTATTTACAACTTTTTTTTTGTTCTAATACTGTCTTCATTGTTTAGAAGATGAAGCAGATGCTGGTGAACTCAGGGATGACATTCTGGAAATTAACAGAGGTATTCTTTCTTTTATTTCCCCCCTGCACTAATGCAGTCCAATGGCATTAAGTATTTATTAACAAACTATTATCATTTTATCACTGACATTTCAGGACTGACAGATCTGTTTGAGGGAGACATTGCTGTCAATGTAAGTGCACGGAAGGGTTGCGGAGCGACGTGTTGGTCGGGAAATCACATGTTGATATTCAGTGCCTGCTATGTATTCTGCAGCCAAAAAGAAACGCAATCCTTGACGAAACAAGAAGATGGAAGTTCCCCATACCTTACATCTTAACTGATTCCTTAGGTACACTGTGCACACTTAACGCAAACTGCCAGGATATAGTTTCATAAAACAGTCCTGATTTTGAAATGACTTCCTTCTTTGAAATTTAGATTTAAATGCTAAGGGTGTGATCCTTCAAGCATTTGAGGAATACCGCTTGAGATCCTGCGTGGACTTTAAACCCTATGAGGGAGAGTCCACCTACATATCCTTCGTCAAGCTCTCTGGGTGAGAGACTGGTTTTATATGGAGCTAGGTTGTTGCTTAAGTTTATGGACTAGTGGTTAAGTAATACACGACGAAGGTGCTGATTTATCCAATTAAATCACCCAAAACAAACTCAGTGATAGTAACTCAATACAAACAGAAGAATTTATCATGATTTAATGCTTTGACCGTTAACCGTGCAGCTGCTGGTCATATGTTGGAGATGATGGAACAGGCCAGAACGTGTCCATTGGAGCCAGGTGTGACACCAAGGCTATAGTGGAACATGAGCTTCTCCATGCTTTGGGCTTCTACCATGAGCAGTCTCGCTCAGACAGAGATGACTATGTCAAAATCTGGTGGGATGAGATTGAAGAAGGTAGGTGCCTGTTGCTTCCAGAACATAGGTGTTGTAGCAGAAGAATTTTAGTTTCTATTTGATAGAACTATCCAAGCAGTGAAGATGTGTGTAGCCAACAACTTGAAGTTGAACTTTTCAGTTTTTTTCTTTTGTAGCACAGTAATTTTTGCTAATTAGTTTGATTAACATTGTTTGGAGTGTATATTACGGTTGTGATGATGGATTGATGGATTAATACATAAACAGATTCTGATATCATAAATGCATGATAGTTAGAAAACAAAAAAATATTTTGTTCTTTGTTCAACTATGAAGAAAATATTAATAAATCTTTCAAAAATAAAAACACTTAAAAAAAAGTATCCAAAGTAAAAATAAAACACAGGTAAAAATGACACGTAGAGCTTAAACAGCAGCTTACAGATCCTGTTCCTGTATTCACATTATCATTACCATATGAATGGAACATTAGTAGAACCTTTGGAAAAGTAATAGCCAGCATATTCTTACTCATGAAACATAGCATAATTTAATTAAATTATGCTTAAACTCTATTACTTTAAGCATGGATTTAAAACAGACAGCAGCTAGGACTTAACCAGCTTATTTTTTTGTCCTGCCAGTTATGTTTATATTTGGACGTCGCGGCTCATAGTTGTTCCAGCTATGTGTCGTGTTAAACAATGCAGACGTAAAACCTTTTTTCAGATGTTTCTTTGTCCACCATTCCTGTAGTTGGATAAAAAACTGTAGTGTTTCTAAACTGCAGATATGAACTTACAGCTGAAACTGTAGTCTATCTGTGCTGTCCATGCTGTTTTAACAGCATATCACTTCAGGTTATCTACTGATCATTCATGATCATATTCCTCCCATGTTGGTAACGCTGTAACTCTATCTCTACAGGAAAGGAGCACAATTTCGTGAAATATGAGGACGATTTCATCACTGATCTGAACACCCCGTATGATTATGAGTCCATCATGCATTACAGACCGTTGTCCTTTAACAAGAATGAAAGCATCCCCACAATTACAACCACCATACCATACTTCAATGATGTCATTGGTCAGCGGCTGGACTTCAGTGAAGTAGACATCACCAGGCTTAACCGCATGTATGACTGTGGTGGGTATTTATACTTTATGACAGATTACAGATTTCCTAATGTTCATTCATCAGATAAGTGATATCTTTATGTGTCTGAGCTACTCTCTACAATGTAAAAGTTTTCACTGCTGGCTGAGGTCAAACAAGGGTTCTATATCTATTTTAAAGCATCACTTTACATTGCCTTGTTACTGAAAAGTGTTTTTATATATATATATAAACCTGCCTTGCCTTGCCTAATGAGTGCGAATGGATGGAATCTAGAACAGAAATCTGCTTTATATGAAAATACCAGAAGGGTTTGTCATCAGTCACCTCTATAGTCTCAGGAGAAAATACACCCCCACACTAATGCCGCAATTGTAGTCTATTTAATTTAGTAATTAGCAAGCAGCTAGCAAGTAAATAAACCTAATGAGTTGTATTAAACAGATAATTGTCAAGTGACATAGTGCAACAGCTAAAACATCAAAGTCTGAAAACATGTTAGCTCCCTGTTTCATCTCTCATACTTGAGCAGCTAAAACTGGAACAAATGGAATTGACTGACCCAGTGGGTTGCAACAAAACAAACAAAACAAGAACATGCTTTGGGAATTAATTCTTTTTTTACATGTCCTGTCTGGCAGTGTAGCACTCAGAATTGCGATCTTAATTCCAAAGAGAGCCCAACAGATTTACTTTCACAAGTGGAGCATTACTGCTTTTGTGCTCACTATAATGCTGTGTGATTTAATACTGCATACAAGGGTTCAGAGTCTTCTTATGCACAACTAAGCACTAGAAATATATGAAACACCACAAAAATCTCCCTAGACATTAACAATATTGTATTATGTTTGCTTTGAGTGTGTGTATTATGTGTAGCACAGAAAAAAGCACAGCATAATTTCCAGCTCTTTTTTATATCCCTTTAGTTGCTGTACAAAATAACTTTTCATCTTTATTTGAAAAATGGAAATAGTGTAACGCTGTTTTAAATTTTTTTGTCATTCATGTTAATGCATTTACAAATGTTGCTTTAAAAATATGAAATGAAAACGCTTGTGTAGTGTCCAAGTCCTGTTACATTGAAGGAATATGGTATTTATTTTGTCCTGTTGTGTATATTGCATGAGCATATTGCTTCCCCCCCCCCCTTCTTAATGATGTCCTGACCATCTTTGGCTGAATGTTTAATTATCTATTGTCAGACAGGGAGTTTCCCCAATGTTAAAATAAAAAAATAAACAAATAATGTGAATTACTTATGAAATATGTGTTCTCTGCTGTTGAAGTCACTCCAAGCATTCAGGTTGCTGAGGTGAGCGAATCAGTGTAAAAACAAAAGGTTGCGTGTTCTGTAGAGTTAGGCACCAGAGGCCTGAGACAGGGTCACCCCTCGGTGGTGTTGGTGCATATGTGACATATACTGTTTCTCATACCATACAATTTTTAACTTGTCGGAAAAATCTGTGTCAGCCAGGCTTAGCTGGAGATCAAACAATGTGTGATATACGTCTCAGTTAAACGCTATAGACACTCAAAAGTGTAGCTTTGAATAATTCAGTCTAAAATGGAGGTTGAGAAGTCCCTGCTTTATTGAAGTTGTATTTTGCTTGGTGTTGATCATGTTTCAGCTGAAACACATACTCTCTTGGATCAGTGCTCCTTTGAGCTCATAAACATTTGTGGAATGATCCAGAATGAGGAGGACAATGCAGACTGGGTCCAGACGTTGAGCAGTCCAAGTAATGAAGATCATACCCTGGGAGGACGTTGCAGAGGTACAGTAAAGGTTTCAAAGTCATAAAAGCAGGGCGACAAAGCCATTAGAAGCAAAATAAAAGTACACAAATAACCATGTGTCGTTCACCGAATTATGATCTCTTTTTCAGATTCTGGCTACTTTATGAAGTTTGACACATCTTCTGGTGCAGCCGGCAGCAGTGCCTTGCTGGAGTCACGTATCCTCTATCCGAAGAGAGGCGAACAGTGCCTCCAGTTCTTCTACAAGATGACAGGAGCGGCTGGGGACAAACTGGTGATATGGATCAGAAGTGATGACGGGACAGGGGCTGTGAACACTGTCACAAAGATCCACACCATTACAGGTATACTTCACTTGAATTGAAAATGAAGTTGCATTAAATCTGGAAGATCAATAATATACCGTAACTTTGTGTTTTATTAGTGACTGGGTTTAGCACGTGACTGATAAAAGTAACCTTTAAGAATAACAACTACTTATTTATTGGGTTCCTAGGTGATGGAGATGATGCCTGGAAAATAGCTCATGTAACTCTCAAAGCCTCCAAAAAGTTCCGTTACATCTTCCAAGGAATCAGAGGATCATCCGGCTCCACGGGCGCCATCTTACTCGATGACATCACTCTCACTGAGACTGTGTGCCCCAGTCTTGTCTGGCAAATCCACAACTTCACCGGTGTTCTTGCCACCACTCCCCTCGGCACGCCTGTTAAAAGCAAATGCGTTTATAGCTCGGAGGGCTACTCATTTGGAGTCAGCGTTTACCCCAATGGAAGACAAAGTGATTACCCGGATTATGCTGCCGTGACCGTGCATCTCTGCAGTGGGGAAAACGACGGAGTGATGCAGTGGCCAGCCGAAAACAGGCAGGCCACCGTTGTGATGCTGGATCAGGATCCAGATGTTACGCTGAGGATGTCTTCCACGAGAAGCTTCACCACAGGTAGGCAGAGATAGTTAAAAAGTTTACTAGATAAATTTAGTCGTTTACGACCCGTTTACGTATTTAATTGATAGGTCAAGGAGCTCTGTTAGTAGGTCGGTTAGTAATTCCAAGGCTTCTTCAAATGCGGCCCACAAATGTGGCCTTCTTTTCCCTAGATTTGAAGGATGCGTCCGACATATCCTTTATGGCTAATTCTATCCCATGATTCATTGGGGTTTGAAGAGAACTGTTTAACCAAAAACAGCAATGGGGGAGAGGAGTGAAAAGCTGTGAATAAAGTTGGAAATGTTACGCTTTCTGTGACATAAAATTTTAAAAAGGTTTTAGGTGAGAATTTAGCTGTTGAAACCTGAAATACCTGTTGATCACTTAATTAATATTGAAAGTGCAGATTGGTCTAATTCCTTTGCTGAAATTAGATAATTAATATAAAGCACGTTATTTAATTTCAGGGTTAGATGTTTTTCCTCCACTAGGTAAAACTAACAGCACTTATTTGTCATTCAACAGATTTTTCTATTTAACCTTGTCCCGTTTTCTAAAGAGCTGGGCTTGTTTTTATATTTCGCTGCACCGTGTTGCCTTTCTTGATCAAAACCATAGTTTATACATTTGATCAGTTGTGGTCCGACATTATTAAAGTATAACAATGTTCTGAGTTGTTCAACCTTGATTTAATTTCTTTACCAATTTGCAACATAGACAACAGTACTCGCTGGAACAAGCCGACTGCCACGTCAGGAGCAGTCTGGGACGAGAGCTGCCAGTGCTACAGAGGTCAAGATTACGGTTGGAGCACGTTCATTTCTCACAGCCATCTACAGCGGAGGAGCTTCCTTAAGAATGATGACCTCATCATAACTGCTGATTTCAACGGTTAGGATCATAAACACATTTCTTCTGAGGTATATATTTCTGACACGTGGTCTAACATGTTAATTAAACTGTCATTTCATCAGATTTGACCCACTTGATCAATACGGAAGTACCAGTCAAACACGCCGAGCTCACAGACCAAAAGGAAGACCCTGAAGTGGCAATGAGACAGGAAGCCCCAAAGCACAGGGAGGCACGTGCTGCTAGTCCCTGCCACCCTAACCCTTGTTTAAATGGAGGCGCATGTGTGGAGGCTGCTGGGGAAGCCTCGTGCAGGTTTGTGGTTTCATGTTGCAGATAGGTATGACATCCTAGCTCATGCAGCCTTGTTCGATACCCGCTCAGTCCTGCTCAGTAACCTCTTTCAGCAACCTGTGGGAGTCCCTAGAAATTATGCTAATACTGAAAAAACTCAAATACTTGCAAAAGCGTTCATATCCTTTGGACCTTTTTACGTTGTGACTTGTCTCCACAAACTTAGATTTACTTTTATGGAATCTTATGTATTCGATAATCACAAAGTAAGACGTAATTCTGAATAGAATAGAATAGAATAGACATACATTTATTTGTCCCACAATGGGGGAAATTCTACAATGGCAAAAAAAAAAGAAAAAGAAAAAAAACTTTATTGTCCCACAGAGGGGAAATTGGTCACCGTGTTGTACCCATCCTTTAGGGAACAGTGGGCTGCCTACACAAGTGGCACCTAGTGAGCAGCCTAGGGCTAAGGGTCCTATCCAGGGACCCATGGTGCCAGTATGCCAGGATCAAACTCCATACTTGCAGCCTTCTCAGAATGCAACCGCGCTGCTCTAAGCACTAGGTTATTTCTCTCTCTCTCTTGCTTCCCCCCCCCCCCAAACAAGTAGACACGATGACACTAGACTTACACACAAGATTAATTAATATGAAAAAAGCTAAATTTAAAGTTAAGCTGTACAACAGAAGGGAAAATACTGTGCAATTCCTAATAGATAACAGGGCCTGTTGAGATGAATATGAACATTCAAGTTGAAAAAGAAGCAAAACAGCAGTCAATTGTAGAATGATGTAAAAAAAAAACAACTTTGGAATTTGCCTAAATGTACAGACACTCCCTGAGAGGGTTAAAACGTGTGCAAATGGACATTAGCATTAAAGATGACAGATTAAATTATTTTTGATTAGATCAAAAACCTGTGGAACCAGTGGCATCTTGTTAACAGTTATTGAGTTTGTTGTGAGCAGCAGAGATTATAAAATCTAACAGCAGCTGGGAGGAAGGATCTGTGGAAGCGCTCCTTTGAGCATCTAAGGTGCCAGTCTGCCACTGAAAGAGCTCTCCAGCTCTGCAACAGCTCCATGCACGGGATGGGAGACATTGTCCATCACGGGATGTTGGTACATCTTCTGTACTTTTGTACTTTTGAAACACACAATTGTGAAGTGCATTTGTGTTCCGTTCCATTTAGCCTGATACACTTAAATAAAATACAGTGCTAAAAATTGTCTTCATTTAAAGAAAGAAGAAATAATTAATTTCTATGCTGTGTCTAGTAATTGAATGCTGATCCACTACTACAGTTTTTCCCAATCCTGGTCCTCAAGGCACACTGCCCTGCATTTTTTTAAATGTTTCCCTGCTTTAACACACCCGATTCAGATGATTGCAGATCAGTGAAAGCCTGTTAATCAGCCAATAGTCACCCGGAGAACCAGACCATTTTGATCCCCTCAGGAGGTGCAGTAACCTGGCCATTGTTGACCCTCTGGGAGTACTTGGAACCAGAAGCTTGAAGGGCCTGGTTAACCATGACCCACTCTGGGAACATAGGAGCTTTAAGACGTGGGCCAACCTTGATCCTTTCTAGGAATGCTGGGATTAAAGCTCTGAGAGGGATGTGGAATCATGGAGTTACACTATCTCTGTAGACTCAAGGACTGGTCAGGACTCTGTAGAGGTGAATACTTTTGAAGATGACGACAAAGAAAAACTCTTTTAGAACAGGAAGAAATCTCTAGCACAGCGTGAGAGGCCATCTGCTGCAGACACATAAAAAAAAGCAAAGCAGACGTTTCAGTTAAAGAGGAAACTGAGTACACTCGGATATTGGTAGTGGTTGCTCTCTCAATGGAATGAGAAACAGCTAAAAACATAACTAGCCAGTGGTTTTATCTATAACAGGGGACTCCAACTCTAGTCCTTAAGAGCCACACTGCAACTTTCAGACACTTCCCTGCTCCAGCACACCTGAATGAGAAGAATGGCTCATTGCCAGGGTTCTGCAGAACCTGATGTCATGCTGAGGAGGTAATTCAGCCTCATATGACAAGTGAATTGGACAGTGGATTTTGGACTGGAATTAGAGAACCTTTACCCATGAGATGTCCAAAGAGAAATTGCCCTTTCTAAATGATCTTTCTACCATCTATTACAGGAGGCCAAACAGAGTAACAGGGTGTCTTTTTGTTCCTCTGTTGCCACAACTACTTTTTTGTTGCTCTTGTCAACCAGCTCACACAAGACCGTATGCAAAAGGGATCTACCGTCCACAGTGGACATCCATTTAGTCAATGCAGTTCGATCAGGGACACAAGAGGAGGAGAATGGACTAATATCCATCCATCCATTTTCCAACACGCTTATCCCTATTAGGGTTGCGAAGGGTGCTGGTGCCTATCTCCAGCTGTCAATGGGCGAGAGGCGGGGTACACCCTGGACAGGTTGGCAGCCTATCGCAGCAACACTGAGACAAACAGGACAAACAACCATTCACACACACTCACACCTAAGGAGAATTTAGAGAGGCCGATTAACCTAACAGTCATGTTTTTGGACTTTGGGAGGAAGCCAGAGTACCCGGAGAGAACCCACGCATGCACAGGGAGAACATGCAAACTCCATGCAGAAAGACCCAGGGCAAGGGTAGGACTGGAACCCAGGACCTTCTTGCTGCATGGCACTGTGCCGCTGTGCAGCCCTAAGGACTAATATATGAACACAAATGTTTTTTCTTCTTTTACAGGTGTGCAACAACCCAGGCCACCTTCTACACTGGTCCTAGGTGTGAGGAGGTGAAAATAGACAGAGGCATCCTGGGAGCTCTCATCGGCGGTGCAGCAGGAACGGTGGTTCTAACACTGGCCATCTTCACTGTCATCAGAAGAGCTCGAACTAACCCATTTTAGACGGTTTATGGGTTTTCATTTAGCACAAGAAAAATATGGGCCAGTACTTGAATATTCTATAAACAAATGTGTTTTATGCTCTAAAAGTGAAGCATTCCATTTTGTGTGCAATAGGTTAAAAAAAGTAAATAAATCCTGTTGCAACATTGGCTTTCACAAACTAATTAGCTTAATTACTATTATGACAGTAACTGCATGCAGCCACATTAACAGATGGGACCAATAAAATTATACAACTGAGCATAATTCTCTAAACACATCTTTATTTCACTACAAGTTCTAAGACATACAGGAATATACAAACATTGTATACAGCTTATAGTTCATCTCAAACTATGTCAATTGGCTTTTTTTTTAAATAAAACAATCACAACCAAACATAATAAAATCCTACGTTGTTCTATATACAGTAGTTTGGAACTGAATGCAAAATATTGCATTTAGTTTCTGTCTGTATTTAGAAGCCTCTCCTTATCGCTAAATAGTCATGTGCACTATTTGTATTATTTACTTAGAATTATAATAAATAAAAGTGACATATTGGCCCTACCCCTAAAAAAAAAAAAATTGGTTATTTATATCTGTTGCTAGCCTCAAGAGATAATGCATAACATTGAATGCACTTCTACCGTATACATGTATAATGCTGCTTCACCTCACTGCTAATCATCATTAGGTTCTACTTGATAAACTTTTGGTTATTGTTAATCTTGTTTTAGAGCAACCAGCTACACATATGTAACAGTCTAAGGTCCAAAATCTAACACATCGCAAACTTCAAGAAGTGTTCTCTCCAGGGACACAAGGGGAGCTGCAGACATCAGAGCTGCTCTTTCTGTCTCCAGTCTGTAACAAACAGATTACAGCATTTAAACACAAGAAAGGATAACCAACTTTAGAAGCTGAAACTGTTAAGGGCACCACAAAGGAAAATGATAAACAACTTCTTTAATTAGATGAGAGGTGCTTAAAGCTCAACCTCTTTAAGTTTCTTGGAAGAAAGTGGACCAGAATGTGGTTCTAAAGGGGACCTGAGTGTGACTCGTTGGGTCCAAATATCAAAGTAATCTGATTAAATGCAGTGCACTGTGTCTCTAAAGTTGAATTAGTGACCAGTTTATGGATGTTTCAGCACAGTCCCTGCTTCTCAATGTTGTTTGTCCAACCCAAACCTGACAAGCAAGTTAGCAGCGAAGTAGTTTGCATCACTCGCTGCCCCTAATTTTCTTAACCAAAGAACATCCTCATGATCCACCGAGGCTATAATAAGGTACAGTACAAGTTGAAAGAGCGTTGTCTAGAAAAGGATGGGCGATGCAAATCAAGTTCTCTGGTAAAACCGACTTTGTGATATAATTTTTTTTTACAAACTAATCTATCATCTAGAGTCTGTAAAGTTACACAATGTTAGAGGTCTGAGTTGTTTTAATTCAGCAAAGTTTTCTTTCACTGTCATAATAGTTCTATGTCAGAAACCAGTCCTGCCCTTTCAATGTTTTTTTTTTATGTACATTGAATTTAAATTAGGGGGAAGTATGGATATCTTGAAGCATTGAGCCAAGGCTGCATAAAACTGATATTTTAAACAAGAGTTCTCAGTGGTGGGGGAGCTTTGTGAAAAAAAGAAAAATAATTAACTAGTTTAGTTACACTGATAAAATATCTCTTGTCATTCTGATTCTGATCTTTTTAGAGGATTAGTAGCCTTACCAGTACTTAAGTTGGTAAATATCTGTATCTATAGTAGTTTCCTTGCATTTTAAACACTGCAAGAAAAACCTCCACAAAGCTGACTGTTTTTTTTTTTTTTTTTACCAAGCAAAAACATTTAGGGGAATCATTGGTTCCAATACTTTTCAGCCTGCGATTCCCAAGATTACAGTGCTGGTCACTAGTGACCCCTTTTGGTGTGTGGGATATTTTTTTTTTTTTTTTTTTGGTAATATACAATTGCAATGAAAAAAAAATTCTTCTTCTCATATCTACTTTACTACTACTATATTAGTGGCTGATGAAACTGATATTTCAATCCAGACAATAATTTTCTGTCTGTACATAAAGGATTTCCTTTTACACTCCATGACTAATAATGAGTTCACAGTTTCTGGTACAAGGTGTTGCACTCTACCCCAACTTGTCAGGACATACCCATCAAGTAGGCATTTTTTTCCATGTTTAATAAATTCCTACATAGGAATCACAGTTTGTCATTTCCATTGGCCCAAGTAAGGATCGCAATCAAAAGACATTTAAAATTGAGAGTTACAGAGTTTACAACTGAATTAAAACTGGATGCAGGATTTAATCATTTAGATTAGAATTGGTCTCATTATTTAATTAACATGTAACAAAATACAACAAAAGACAAACTCACACACAATGAGGACATGGTACAAAATGTTTTGTTTATAGGTATGAAAGGAAAGTATAAAGTAGTACGTAGGTATGATGTAAAATCTGGCCATTCAGTATCACCAGTACAGTAAATTTTATGGTTTGGGCCATGATGTTGGAGAACATAGTCTTGACTCTGACTACTTAATTCATTGCCAGATCATTGCACCACCCACAAAAGCCTGCAGAGTAGGGACTTGGCATGATGGTAGGGTTACCTCTACGAAGGACCCACCACTTTAGAATGGGGGTAAACTTGAATCATCAAACCTCATGGTCTTGTCCCATTCTTCCACAGACTCCAACCCGTATGCTTCCATTAAGCTGGGGGTTTTCATTATACTTGCTCAAATGTGTTTTATTTAAAACAACGCTGTCTTCTTCTCAACACACTGAGTTGTATTTGAACTGTGATTCAGAATACTCTTACTTTTAAAACAACAGTGTTCCTAAAAATTACATTCAGCAACATCACTTTTCATGTTCAAGACAATGATAAGCAGTCTAGGGATCTTACCATCATCATTTGTCCTTTGTGTACAATGTAGTTGAACTATTAGTCAGTTTCTTTATGCTGTTAGTGTCTCGTCCAGTTTTTACCTGAAGAAAGAACCACAAACAAAAATGTATTCTTCTGGGTGTTTCTATCATCTTATGATTTAAAGTGTTCTAGTTGAAGGACTTACCATTACGATCCTAACCACTTCCTGTCTGACCTGGAGAAAACATAAACAGAACTGGTGATTCAAAATGTACTTTCATACGGGGGGCACGATAAAACATGTGCCTATATCATAGTTGCTGGTTTTATTTGTTGGCTCCCGTGCAACTTTGTTGGGATTCTTTCAATAAATCAGAGAGTGGCAGTAAGTGTTTAAAAGACAGACTTACCTTCTGCTCTGCCAGACAACCAGTTATCAGAATGAAAAGGCCCTGCAAGAGATAGAACTAGAGTTTACAAGGTTTCTGCTTAAATCCAGTGGCAGACACCTTTAAAACTAATGTCTTTTTTGCTTTTGTCTTTATCAAGTTTAACGAGTGTTGATGATGAATATCAGTAACAATTAAGGAGGCCGATCATTAGATTCCACCTTCAGACAATGCAAAAAATTATACTTTTCTATCCCAAAATCAGCTGTCCCTTGCTTTTATTTGGTATCTGTCCCTTTACCTTGTCATGTAGACATCATACATAGATCATAGTATATCATGAACAGTTGATCAAATAACAGTTTTTAAAATCTTCTCACCTTTTGTCGCTAAATGTAAAAAAGTTGAATTCATTATGTTGTTTTTATCCTGCACAATTCAACTGAAACTCAAGCACTCAAAGGGGGGACTTGCAAAATTAAAAGGTGCAATGATCAGATGGCCTTCATGTGCACATCCTCTGGCTAAAGCTTAGTTGAAGAACTTTTTTTTATAGAATATCAGGCCTAATGTTTGATGCTAGGGGGCTACCAGCATCTCACATATTGACTTAGTAATGTTTCCCCCATCTACCTCACAAAAGCTCTCCAAAACTAGCAGATTGTGAGGACATCTCTGATCTTCAGCCCTCCTCCTGTGAACCTACAGAGTATCTACTATACAGTATTTTAGAAGGGCATTCTAAAGCTTCAGGTATGCTACACGCTTGGACTTACCATGGTGCTGAAAACAGAAATATTTTTTCATCTTCACCTTTCTAGAAGACACCTGCAAGTTTTGGGCCTAAGCTGACTAGTATTGAACTGTATTTCATTTCATCCGCCTTGATAGAAACTCCAGTTATTGCCCTCTTTCTATTTGTGGCTCTAAAGTTCCACTTTGGTTCCTTTAGACTGTAACACATTAATTAATGAGTTTTTGGCGATTTTTAGACAGTCCTGCAGATTTCCATGGGGTTTATTTTTCTTGAAACGGTAACTTATATAGCATATGAGGAAGGGAGCAGAATATTGTCACATGTAGAGCACAAATGAAGTTGTTGAACAATTCTGGAGCATCTCTGTCAACATTGCTCTCAGCTTCTTAGCATCCTCTTTGTACTCTTATCCTGACTGATACATTGTACAATGAGGTTAACTTGATCTTTGGTGACATCCCTCCAAACTATGGCCTTTTTGTGTCAGAGGTATTGTTTTTTAATTGTTTGCCTGCTACTGCAAGCTGTAAAACAAATTACCCTATGGGGACAATAAAGATTCCTTGAACCTAACAACAGCACTGAAACGTCAGTGGGATCAAACTTGGATAACTAAACTACGTTAAGGTTCATCAGATTCACCAGAGTTGATAGCAGGTCAAAATTCAAGAAAACTAAAACTAAATCAAACTGTTTTTCAATAAAGCATAGTTCCCATTTAAGGCATGCACCCCTTTTTCTTCAGTTGAATTGCACAAAATAAATGTTACATCAACAATGCAAAAGGTTTAGAAATGATCTATCATGCCGTTCATTTCTGAATTTTCAAAAACCTTATATTTTAACAGCGATGCTTGCCCTGTTGAGAGCCGCTGTGGTGTGTAGTTTGTATTCGATGCAAAAGCTGTTTCCAAAATTGTATTTGGGGCTCTTTGTAAACACAGTAGCTCACTGTTTGCTGATTTGTTTATTTACCATCAGATTATGGGGAAGGATATGCATTTACAGCTCTAGTATGATCAACATGACTGCCATGACTATTTTGGGCTTTCATGATTTACTGGAACTATTCTTCATTTAGCATGGGCAATTGATACAACATGCTTTTTTAATGGTTCTCTAATTGGATGCAAAAATTCTGATTCATTGGGGATTTTCTCTAAACCACACAAGGTCAAACTTTAAGAGGACTTTGAGGAAGTAGAAGGAGTACTCTTTAATTTTCATGCCATGTATTTTGTGCGATATACCAGCACCAGTAGCAGCCAAACAGACCATCACCATGATTTTGTTCCCTTCATGCTTAATGGCTGGAACAGTCTTTGTCTCGTCAGGCCCTAGAATGTTTATTTGACGTGTTTGTTGACTGCTGCAAAGTTCAGACATGCAAATGTTGCTAATTGTATAGCGGCCTCTTATTTCTCAGTCAGCACCCCCCTCAGTCCATGTGGATGGAAAACTTACTTCACTGACACTGATGTTCAAGCATCTTCCAGTTTATGATCAGCTTAAACTCTTTCTGTCCACTACTTGTTCTTTACTATTCTAACCAGTTTTATTTAATCAGAGAATGAAAGCTTGGTCAGTATTTTGAAGCTTGAAAACAGTTAGGTGTTAAAACAGAACAGCAATAATTTTAGCCGGCTTGCACTGTCTGTAATACAGCAGCGTGAGCAGGTCCCTTTAAAGCTCTTTTTGTGCGGCGCAATAACCAGGAAACAGGGTTGTGATCTAATCCAGCGAAGGATTTTTCAAACATTATTTTATTAAAATTGTGTTTTGAATCCCCTTCTGCCCTGCACTGTGAACTAACTGTTTGAACATATAAACCTGTATGTACCCATTTATCACTATTGTTCTTTTTTGCTTTCAGAGCTAATTTTGCCTGATTCCCAGTTCCTTATAACAAACGTTGTTCTAAAACATATAGAATTACGCAGAACTGTGATATCCCTGCATTGTTTTTATTGTTATTTGTTACTTTTTCACTATTTTCTTTAAATTTATTAGTTTCCATAATCCTTTCTATTTTTACTTAGTAGTTTAGTTAGCTGTTACTAACCCAATGAAGTGGTTTAACTGAAGTAATTCAAGCGGACGTATTTTGTTAATAAATTATTTTGTTTAGGAGAGAGATTTGTGTTTATTCTCTATATCTTTGTAGTTCTTGGTAATTCACGCCAGTGGGGGACTTCCCTCCATCTATTGTTCTATAATAGCACACCTGACAATAACTGACAGAGAGTTAGAGCTGTTTTGATAAAAATGACCAACTTTGTCAATGATTGCTTTTGGCACTTATCAGTTCTTCATAGCCAAACCAACATATGGTCGCAAAACAGCTGTATTATCATCTGTAGAGGATATCATCTGAGCGATTCTTTATAATCATCATATAGGCATGCTTTCCAAAAGCACTCAGGGCTTTGAAGACAAAGCCAATTTTTTTTTTTGCGCTATCCTCAGCATGTTATTATGTGCATTAGTTGTTGCTTATCGACATATTTCTCAGATACCACGTCTCTGTTCTCTGCAAACCTATTCCGCTTTACAGGTCATAGTGGTTATGTGGGTGCGATGTTGGAGAGTCAATTACACCCACCACCCTTCTATGTCAGGACCTCATTTGATCACAAGGTGTAACAAACACGTGGATGTCATGAAACTAAACAATGATCTGAAAAGGGCTTGAGAGTTGCACATATATTTTTGAGTACTAACTTTTAGATAAGTGTGAGAATTACAGTTGAATTACCTGGAAAGAATTGAGGATGGTGAAACTGTAATTGGCAACCTTATGCATGGGGTCGGTGTCATCCAGAATGAGTATAACAAAGCCAATAATCCACGTTACTCCAAAGACAGGAGTTAGAAGGACCACCACCTTCAGGATGCTCTTGGCTGTCTCCTTGTCATCCGCTTTGCTGCTGTCTGGTACTGAGGTCTTCACCAAGGTGACAATGACAACCACCATGGAGAAGAGATTTGACAAAACAATGGTGCCCACAGGAAGAAGAAATGCGTGAATGGAGCCTTCCAACAGCCGGTCATACTTTAGCCAACAGGTCTTCCTATCATAATACTCCTGCTCAGTGTATTTGTAATACACATAGCTGGTCCCCACAAGTGCGATTGGTAAAAGATAGCCTACAATGCTAGAGAGGTACATGAAGACTCGTTTTCTGACTGGGCTGAAAACAAAGATGAGCTGGTGGACGAGCATCACGCTCAGGCACAGCATCCAAGTGAACATTGCCAGATAAAACAGGTGCTTACAGACGGTGAAGGTGAAGCACCAGGTGTCAGAGATACGGTCCGGGAAAGCAGAAGCCAAGAAGCTGCAGTCGGCGAGCAAGCGGAACACAGCAATGTTGACCACAGCCGTGTGACGGAAATGCGACAGGTTGGTCTTTGTCACCGCCGACCACACTAGGGACTCGACGAAGAGAAAGATCAGCAGGGAAAAAACAGATACACCTAGGCCAACATACGTGATGATGTCAAGATCTGGAGAAGATACGTTGGCGCTCCTGGCCATAAGGACAGAGAAGGAAGTGAGGTGGGTGCATTCACAAAGTGTTTGATTATCGTCTGTGACGTTGGCAACACAGCCTTCTTTTGACCAGTCACCTTTCTCTGTGTGCCAGAAGACACACAAATGCTGGTTGGCATTTGGTTGCTCATTGGGAAAGAACATTTTGATCGTAATATTTGAATCACTGTTGCCCACAAGGGTGGCTGACAGCAAGACGCTGCTGCGGTTTGTGCCTCGGAATTTTTCATTTCTTAATTTTTCCATCAGATTCTTCACTGCCATTGTTTTCATTGTTCCATTGGTCTTGTTCATATTCACACCAATGCCGAAAACAGACATGCTGCAGTCTTCACTCGAGCAGACTCTGAGCTCCAGGTTTGAACTGTTGAATCCGTCACTATTGTTGGTCTGGATGTTTTTCACCAAGTCCTCCACATTGGTTAGATAGTTAGCTGACATCTCATGAACAATTTTTTCGTTGTCACCCCAGGAAGAGTTCACCATATTGCTCGCTGCATCAACAAAGTCCTGTAAAGCAATTGATAAAAAAAAAAAAAAAAAAAAAAGAATATGGTAAAATATTAAGTTACATTTTGGAGACACGAGAATAACCTTTGAATTAATTCTGGTTGAATTTAAGAGAAGCTGAAATACTTAACTTAACAGAATTAGGCTGCAATTGTGCTTAATTATGCAGTATTAGGCTAAAACTATAACAACTTACAGGCAGTATATCTTCATTCAGTTCAACGTTTTTTGATGCCTTTGCCATCACCCCAAAGATTTGAATGGAAGCATCAACGTCAGCTAAAGCATCACCACCAGAGTCACTGGGTGTTAAACTAGAGCTGTTCTTGATCCCTTCAAATATGTTCTTGGCCATGTCCTGTGTGGCTCCAAGTCCATTCAGAAAGTTCTGGACAAAACATTTTAACAGCAACAAAGACTTAAAAGGGGAGAGTTTGCAAACGTACAAAAGCAAAATGAACATCCCAGCATGATGATAAACCATGATAATTATAAAACTAAAATTAAAAGACTCCTGGATAGGTGCTGAAACACTTTCAAAAAGAACTGAGCGAAAGTCCGGTTGCCTCCGATTTAAGCCTGTTTGCTGTTGTGATGACCGGGATAACTGAGAATTTGCACAGGCATAATTCAGATTCCACCTGAAGTAGATGTAGGAGTTTTAGGTTTTAACTATCAACATCTTTCAGCCTGAAAGAGTTATTTTGTTTAACTTAGTAAACAATTGAAAGCCTTGCTCGCAAGCAACACCAATGAGAAATCCTGTAATATTTATTGTAATATTCCATATGAGAGAAAAAACACAAAGTAATTTTGAACCGGGGCTTCTGAAAAAACTATTTGATAACACGATTACTAAGTGCAGTGTAAAGTATACCCAACTCACGTTTGCTGCATTTACAACTTTTCCCAGCTCCTCGCTGACACACTTGGAAACAACACCTTCCCACTGCTTAGAAGAGTTACAGTTGCGAATCCTATATCCAATTCGACCTACAGGACACGTTGAATTCTTCACTATTGTGTTAGGTGGAGTTTTTGGCCAATACTCTCCATCTGAATTAATTGGAACGCAAGCGTCTGGGCCTGGAGAGAAAAAGAAGAAAGAATCAGTGGTTAGTTGTTAAGTGGAAAGTTCAGACCAAAGATGTTTAGGAAAAAAACAAACAAAAAAAAAACGACAACAGCACATTTCAAAGTTATACGATTATAAAGCATCAATTCTTCTTTTATTTAAATTGAATCCAAATAATTCAGTACCTTTTAATATTGGAATGTCCACATTTTTGATAGCTTTTTGAGACAATTCATTTTTAAACGTGATTTCCACGTTGTAGTTGTTTTGGTCTTCTACAGCTACACAGTCGATTGAGGTAGAGAGGCTGTAGATCGTTGCATCTGTAACATAAAGATAGATGAGCATGTTCTGTGATTTTACATCTGTAAATCAATTAGCTTTTGTTTAGAAAGTAAGGCCTTTAGAAAAATTCATGGCCTTTCCTACCTTGTTGCTGTAAAAGTCCTGTCGTGCCACCCGGGGTCCATGTGACAGTATAGTTCACTGTGGTTTTTGGAATCGTTGCACTGACTGTTACAGGTACGGGTTTCTTGTCTGAACAGTCTGCAATGAGTGGTAGGAATGTCATGGTAATCACATCGGGGAGCGGAGCCACTTCTAGTTCAGAGCTGGCTGTGTGCCTGATTGTCCCAATGGTAAATCCGCACTCATATGTACCTGTTGGAAGCACATGTACTCTTAAACTCCTAAATGACTCTGCTCAGAAATATTCAAGTAATTTCTGATAAAATAAAAAGGAAAAGGCTAAAAGTGAATGCAAATTTAAATTACCTGTATAAAATATCTACGACAACAAAGGCTTGCTAAAATTGAGGTGGCCCTAAATGAAAACTATGGAAAAATGAACTTTATAATAATAACTTTTTTTAAATTCATGTAAGATTTTAATTTACAAGTATTACTTTCCTTGAGAGGACCGGGTGAAATACAGGCACACAGAGGTGCTTCTAAAATGTCCAAATGTAGCCACAAAAGGTAGAAGTGAATTGAAATAATATAACAGTGTAGTAGTAGTCAGAAAAATATTCACAGATTATTTGACCAAAAAAAAGGAATCTGTTTTAGCGCAGGAGTCATGACACCCTCATGAGAAAGGTCAAAGCTTTTAAACAAAAATCAGTTGTCAGCTGACCCAAAAGAACTGAACCTTTTCCTCCTCAGATGTTATATGTCACAATACATTTTACCAGCAAATGCATTTTTACACGGTTCTGACTAGCTCTTTTAAATAATGTTGTCACTTCCCATTATGTCATAAGTTTAGGTGAATGTTATCATTACATGAATAAAACTAAAACTATTTAACACTTATAGATACATCCAATTTGATCTGTTTTTACCTTTTGAAATGGACAAGGAAATGGATTTATGTATAATCTAAAAGGCTTTTAATCACATAACTGCGATTAAGATAGAAATATTTTACATCTCAAATTACAGTGGTGTGTCTCTTAGGAAACCATAACTTCCCTAGTGCTGTAGATATACAGAATCTGTAAAGAAAGACGACCCATTTTGCAACTGAGAAAGTTCTGCTCACTTTCTTTCAGCTGAATAGCATTGACAAATAATGTTAAACTGAGTTTTGGTCAGAACTGGGAAAATGGGTTGCTCTCTGATCCCCAGGGATTTTAATTCAAGCAGTTATGGTTAAGTGGAACCTGGTATACACACCTGCCCATACACCTGTCACTTTTGTTAAAGTAACATTAACACAGGATGGGTAATCTGGTAGGGCGCAGTTGGATGTAACAGTGGTTACAAGTCCATTGCCAAGCCCCAATCGCACAGACCCTCTTGTCAGATTCCAGCCAGCACTGTCTGTGGTCTCCTCAAATGTGCATTGAAGAGATGGAGTCGACTCATACTCCACCTTTTCTGAATATGAAACCTGAATGTTCACCATTCCTATGAAAAAAATTGAAGGCAGAAGAATTTACAAGTTAGAACACTTCCCTTCAGAGCTCTTTATCTGCAAACTTTAAATAAGAGTGACACACTTCAATTACTTCTGATCAATTTATGTGGTGCTAAAAAAGGTATCAGTAATCGGTAGAAAAACCACTGTGCTTTTAAGATTTCCTTTTAACTGTTTAGAAAACAAACATCCTGTTATGCTACATTAGTTGAATATGTCTAGATGGTTCTTAAACATGCTTCAATTTTCTAGTGAAGATTCTCAGTCATCCAGGTCATGGTCATTCAAAAAAAAAGTAAGAAACAAAGCAACTGGACTTGTTTTCCGTAGTTGAAGACGCTTCGCTTCCTATCCAGGAAGCTTTCTCAATTCAAAAGGGCTGGAGTAATGTGGAGTACCAAGCTTTATACTACTGCCCAAACAAAGGCCTTGTAATGGCTTAGATAACATGCAAATTACACAGAAACTGGTCCACCCCTTAGTAATGGGCGGTCATTAAAGACATTAAGCCAGCAGATTGAACCGAAACTGGTCCACTCTGTAATAGGGAGTCGTTAGGGTCGTTATTGGCCTGGCTTAAAGCAACAATGTTTTGATCGTAATTAGTATTAATTTAAATTTAAATGTTTAATGCCATGTCTATCTTTGTTGAAGGGGTTAACAAAATATTTCGGCATGAAAACGGATATTTATTTACAAGGGGACAGATAGGGCATTGGGACTTGCTCTACAGCCGATCCCGCATAGTGACATCACAAACTGCGAGGAGGCAGTACTGTTCTTCACCAAGATGGCTGCCCCCATAAAACTATTATTTATTGAACAGTATGTAAAAATATTTTATATTTGAAGTACTTTCAGGAGTTTAAATTCTGATTTTGACCAGACTTCTCCTTTAAGCTTATCTACCTTGCAACCTTCTAAATTTTCTAAAATCCATTTTCACTTTCCTGCCTAATGGACCTCAAAAGGTCAGCAACTCTGATACAAATATGGGCCAGAAGACTTAATAATAACTCTGTTAATACTAGAAGAGAGAACCATACCCACAACTTTGGGAGGTTTTCAGAAATGTAATTAACAATTTTAAGTATTTAATCAACTGGGTTACCACATAGAGGAGGGGTGTCCAAATATTTTTGCTATGTGGGCCAAAGCAAAGGGGCCATTCTGTTTTTGCAAAACAAATTCAAAAAATTTTTATTAAGATTTTTTTTTGGGCACACAATAATTTGATCTGTTCTACTTTGTTTCAATGAAAAGTTACATATTTGGATTATTGCTGAGCAGAAAAAGAGTCTCAGATGTTTGAGTTGACAGAAGGAAGGCGTACAGTTTAGTAAGCTGTTGTGTTGAATGCTTTCTTTTTCTGTTGGTCTACAAATGGGTTTTTAGTCTATTCACAGCAACAAATACAAGAACACTTGCTATATTTTGCCAAGTTTAAAAAATTCCCAATTATGTTTTTGAGTAAAAAGTTGCTGATATCTGTGGCCACACTTACTATGACGGTAAAATGAAAAGGAAAAAAAAAAAAAACACGGCAAATAATAGAAAATACTATGTTTGCTCTCTAACACTCTCCAATTAAGAAGATGAAATAAATTTGTCATAGAAAACCTCAGCCTTCAAAAATTACAGAGTGTTCATCTTCTTCAGCTCCCTTTGCTGGAGAGCCAAATGTTTTCTCATTCTTGAACGTTAGTCGATGCTTACACAAAATAATAACAATAAAGGTTTACAAATGGCCCCTGAACTTTGGACACACCTGACTTAGGGTGATTCCATAGAGGAGTTGTCAATAGTTGTAGTCCTAGTCATATAGGCCGTGGGCCAGAATCTGTAGGACGCTTCCTTAAGAAGTTTCGTATGAACTGTCAGGGGGCAACTTTCTTCCACCAGGATAAGTTGCTACACATAGCAGTGATCTCAAAACACCAATGTTCCCACGTTTTCGCTTGCACATTAATAAGTTATAGCCGATAAAAAATCTAAACTGTGGCGCTCCGGTCCAAGAGGTCACGTGATTCGATTTTTGCTGCTCAGCCAATCAGATCGCTGTATTGTCAGCTGTGCGCGTTCATCAGTTCATCATGGCTGCGCTCGTAAGATGTTTGTATGCATTTGTTTCCAGATGAAGAAAGCCCAATAATAGCATTTTCTGGCGCCAGCTGGCAGAGATCTTGATGGCAAGAAAAAAATAAATAGCCCAGACCATCTGTCCATCCATCCATCCATCCATCCATTTTCTAACAGGCTTATCCCCGCTGGGTTTGCGAGGTGCTGGTGCCGAGCTCCAGCTGTCAATGGGTGAGACGCGTTGTATAAACTCGTTGTGCCAAACGAGTTATCCCCTTCGGAATTTGTAGAATTTTGTATTGTATTTTTGAAATCAATAAAAGTTTTAACCTCCAGCTTTGTGAAGTCTAAATATTTTAAACATCACATTCTAGTAAAATGAAATTTATTTTTTTTAAACTCCTAATACGTTGTTCTATTTTTAAAAGAGACATATCTCGTTTTCTTAATACGGTTAATATCTCGATAAGGTTCTTGGTTGAATTAAAATCTTATTAAATCTGATAATTTTGGCTGTGCCTTTATTCAGTGTTCATTTGATCACACGTGAAATCCGCTTTATATAATCTATTCATGCGGGTTTAGCTACCAAAAAAGAAAAAAAGAGAACCAGCAGACAGCTGTGATGGACTTAGGAAGGTGGATTTTGGTTTCAGCAGACAGACATTCGACAATCTAATAACATAAAGCTAATATTTTCGTGACACATCTGGAAATGACCGTTTTCTTTCTCATAACGTATTATACTGGATGGATGGATGAACGATAATGTAACGACACCATTGCTATATTTCGTTAAGAAAAGTAAAACATCCTCATTTCCACGCCTAATAGGTTGGAAATGAGGCGGAGTTGACTAGATTCATTCTTCCAGCTGAATGCGCTCTTGGCGCAGGGAATACAAATTCTGGCGGGGATAAGTCGTTTGGCACAACGACACCTGTGCTATCCTAGCGCAGCAGGTCTTGGTGATATCACAGTAAATTGGGCAAAAGTCTGGACTATTTCTGCCCTGCGATGGACTGGTGACCTGTCCAGTTTATACAACGCCTCTCGCCCATTGACAGCTGGAGATAGGGACCGGCACCTCGCGAACGCAGGGATAAGCGTGTTAGAAAATGAATGGATGGATGGATGGATGAATGGATGGATGGATGGATGAATGGATGGATGGTCTGGGCTATTTATTTTTTTCTTGCCATCAAGATCTCTGCCAGGTGGCGCCACAAAATGCTATTATTGGGCTTTCTTCGTCTGGAAACAGACACAACAGAAACAACCATCTTACGGGCGCAGCCATGATGACGTGGTAAACTCGCTCAGCTGACAATACAGCGATCGGATTGGCTGAGCAGCAAAAATCGAATCACGTGACTTATTGGACTGGAGCGCCACAGTTTAGATTTTTTATCGGCTATAACTTATTAATGTGCAAGTGAAAACGTGGGAACATTGGTGTTTTGAGATCACTGCTATGTGTAGCAACTTATCCCGGTGCAAGAAAGTTGCCCCCTGACAGTTCATACGAAAAGTCACCGTACAGATTCTGGCCCACGGCCTAATAGTTGTCATTTGAACAGAAATTCATTTCCAAGGTTGCAAAACAATGGAAAAAATTGAAACACTCAAAAGATTGACTGACCTGCTGTTGTAACCAAAATTGGACCAGATGGCAGTGTCGTCACCAGAGTATTCAGAATATCTTGAAGTTTAGACGTGTTTAATGCAACGTAAGTTTTCATCTTAAAATCAACAGTGGACAATGAGGCAGTGTTGCTGTAGGACATTTGAAGATAAACAAAAATCAGTTGCAATTATTTTTTGGGAAAAGAGTAAAAGTAATGTACAAATATAATGCACAATACCACATAAACAATCTATTTAATTTATTTTAACTTTGTTTTACTAATGTAAAAGCAAAATTAGAGACAATAATACATAAGATCAAGTTTACTGTAACATCGCAGGAGCATACAAAGCCGCTGCAACTCCTCACTGTGGTTCATCAGATCACATCTCTGTGGACCTGATTCCTGCCTACAAGCCACTGATATGCAGAACCAGACCGGCGCTAAAACCAACCTTTGGTAGGCGGGCATTAGGTGTCACTCTGTCTAATCAGCTCGGAGAGTTCTGCTGAATGTCCCGCCTTTCGCCAAATGGATTCAATGGAAGCAGTCCCAGATTGATTATGTGCAGAACTAGAGTGCTACACGTTCTCAGTCTGGCTGGCCAGGTTATTTCAGAATGCAATTTGGATGTTTCTCTGAGGCATGTCCCTCTAGCAGCGAGGCAATTGAAAGTGAAGGTGTTGTAATCTCTTTGTCTTTATTCTGATGTTGTAATAAAACCTGCTTAATTTTTTTTAAAGACATACTTTAAAGAAATCCTAATAGTGTTTTCAACCCCCTCTTTATTCAAATAACACATCAATATGAGAATGAACTGATACATTATAATAGAATAATGAAGTACATTACCTCGTAATAGTGACTACTGGGGCACCATCCAGACCATTCACTTTGTTAAGTTCAGTTTTGAGATTTTCCTAGAAAGAGTTTTGTTAATGTAGTGGGTAATATTATAAAGAGCATAGCTGCTTTATTTTGAAAAGAAAGAAAGATACCTACAGTATCAGTAGGTACCGCCCAGCTCCTAGGAACCTGCACTGATCCATTGATGACAACTGTGCCAGTTACAAACATTTCCATTAGTTTCTTCTCATTTAACAAGCAAAAAATTATAGATAACGTACAACATTCCAATACTGTTTACAAATGTTGAAATATTTACATGTGTTCATCAAACGCAACCATAAAAATCATTACCCGGAGTCTTGAGAACACAGATGGACGTGGCAAGGGATATATTTTGTGTGCATGGAGCTTCAGTACAGCAACCATAGTTGTAGCAGACCTCGTTACTCCAAGCATAGCCTGTAGAGCAGTTGCAGTTGTAGTCCTCACCGACAACTAGGCATTCTAAAGTAAGAAGCAAAAACCCAAGTCAATAATAAAGTTCAAACTGTTTTTTTGCAGGATGGTGGTGAGTTACATTCCATTTAAATTGTTTACTTTGTTTTACACTTACCAACCACTTTATTTTTGTTACACCTGTTCAACTCAAAATGGCAATCAACAAATCATGTTCCAAATAGTCAATGCATTTGGGCATCTAGACGTGGCGAGGAAAACTTGCTGAAGTTCAAACGGAGGAAATACGTGATTTAACTGATCTACTGGTTTTTCCACACTCAACCATCCTTTGGCTTCACAAAGAATGTCCATCTGGTCTTTAATCAGCCTAAAAGACCATAAGTCTGTTTGCAGAGCTCCACTGCCTACCGTCTGACTCCTGCATCAAATTCAAGTCACTGATGTTAGTCTACAGAGTGTTTAATGGAAAGCCCCCATCTACTGGAATGCTCTCCCAAAGGCCTAATTCACAACTCAGTCACTCGTTTTTTGGACCAAGCCCCTTGCCTAGCCCTTCAGATCTGTCTGCCCTCGTCTGCCTTATTGTGTAAAACCTTCACCTGGATCACGGATTTCCCTCCAGCATCAGCGCTTTTTCCATCTTCTGAACTTAAAGGCAGTTGTGCTGAATTTAAAACAGTCAGCGCAGTCATTGACACTATCTGCTGTGATGTCTTCACCTATTTGACTGTCACTTTCCGGATCTATTGCTCCCTCCCAGAAGGTTGGGGGATTTAATATGGAGTTCTCTATCTATCATTGAGTTCTCAGCAGCCACTAACCTGTCTTCTTCTTTTAAAGTTGTTCCTGTAAGCACTTCTGGCAGTTTCCTGTTTCCCACCAGTACATTTATTTTAAATAGACCTTTTAAATCGCTCACTGTTTTTGGCTGAATTTCCGGGTTATCAGTCCTTGGCGTTACAAATAATGTAAGCCCACCACGACAAACTGCTTCAAATCAGCAGCTATCATTTTGCATCCCAAAAATCTTAAACAGGTATTTGAGGGACCACTTAGAACAGGGTTTTTAGATGTAAAGATCGGGCAGTTAACATTATAGCTCAGTGTAACCAAGACATTTTGTCAAAGTTGTTGTCACACAGTTTGCAACTGCCTAAAAATCGTATTAAATAACAAGGCATCTCTGTTCATTTAAAATACAGCGGTTGAGATGAACACAAGCTAGCCACTGATACTTGGGGTAGCTTTCATCTACTTTATGACCATTTGCAAAAGTAAAGTCAGGGAACGTTCCTCCAGTGCAGTTAACATACTTATTAGAGAATGTTTTTCAACAATAATGTTGTTTTTTTTTACTTTCAAGACAAAGCTGTTTCCAAGAGGCAACCTGAGATCAAGGTGTTTATCCACTTTAAACCCATTTATTGCAAACTATCATGTAGCAAACTCCTGTTCTCCCTAATAAACTGATTCAAAGATTTTCTGTGACTTTTATAAAATGATCAGAAAAAATACCTGCAACTAGTTCCCTGCTGAATATTGTGACACCGTAGGATGCTTGACTACTGTCAGTCACTGTGAGGGTTGTTGATGAGTTCCAACTGTCCAGGATGCTCTTGGCGCTCAGTGTGACGTTGCTCTCCACCATCACCTCAGAAATATAGATTTCAGTTGCTACTGATAATAAAAAAAACAAGCACAGAGTAACTTGTTGTATATGGGAATTGTTTTTGTGTCTCCTCTAAGAATTTACAGCTAACTCTCTCACCTTCTGAAATACCCTGCAGAGACAAGAAGAAAATGCCAGATTTAGTTTTTTTGTTCATATCGTTATTTTTCAATCAGCTTTCTTTTTATTTATTTTTTCTATACGCTGGGTATGACAAAGGTTACTCAGTTACACAAATATATAACATTGAAGAAGGAAGGATCTCTACCTGATACATGGACAGAGTTCCGATCAGAAGAAGAACCAGTTTGGTCCACATTGTTCCTCTGATGGGGCAAAAAAACACGAGGAAAAAAGAAAACTGGGATTATTTCCAATGAACATACGTCCTGTTCTGTCAAACCTGGCAGTTTTTCCAGGCATTACATTTTTAACAAAATTATACAGACGCCTTGATGCTTCGCAAAGATTATGTCTAAACTCACCTGAAATATGACAATATTGAGAGTTTATTTTAAGAAACACATCAGCTTTTTGTGTGAAGTTTTGGTGAATTTTTTTAAACATTTAAGTGATGTGTCTATGAGATTTCTTGCTTAATAGAAAGAGCTGAGCATAATTCCTGTGCTTTATTTTCCCTTTACACCAGCCGCTGCAGGGAAAAGTGTTAAACATGAAAAAGATTCAACTTTCTTTACTTTTTTGAAGCTAAAGAAGTTCAAGATGCTGAAAAAATATTATCATGATGAAGAAGGGAACAAGGCTTGTCTTTGACTATTACTACTACTACTTACTTAACTCTGCTGTGTTCTATAACTTTATAGTGCATGTTTTTTCATTTACTTTTTCATACGTAATACGAGCTGGTAAGTTGGCAAAGTTTATATCTATATTTTAGAGATAATTTTTATTTTTGTCGGGTTTAAAAAAAATCTTTCAACCCTGTTTTTTTTTTTTAATGACATAGCCCTACCACCAATGTCTCTGGCATTGTACTGTGCCATCGACTGTCATTCAAAATTATATAACTGTGGATATATAGACAATGGATAGGTGGGTTTTGTTTATATTTTATATCAATGTAGATTCTGATGAAATGTGTTAGCTCGGACAATACACCTGAAGAAATGTTCCAATTTGCCAAAATGGGATAAGGAAAACAAACAAACCCCAAAACGGACATTGAATAACATAACTGACATTTGTACGTAAAGCACTGATGTCAATTATGAAAATAATGAAAAAAATATTTTTCGATGCATTTCATATCTAAGGCAGTTTAAAAACAGTGAGGTCCCAGAGATCAATATAATCTTTCTTTGATGCATTATCAGAATTTTACTTTTCATTTAGGTGAAATGAAACATGCTTATTAGTTTTAGATTAGTTCTGCCCAGATGGTTGTCTGTCATAATCTTTACAAACTGGATAAGCCCTGAATGATTTTCTCTCAAAACAATGCTATGCACCTTTTAACGTTAAGCTCCAAGTAAAATCTGCTGGCTTATACTTAGCTGCTCCAAAGAGTGCTTTTTTTTTTTTTTTTTTTTTTTTTTTTTGCTGCGGTGCCCTTTATCAGCAGCCATCTCTTCTATTTTTCTGCCAGTGTTTGAATGGCTTGTATTTTCCTAAGCAAACACGTTTGCATTATTTTGCATCTGGGCTATGAATGTAAACAAGTCGGGTTTTTTTTTTTTTTTTTTTTGGTTTTCTTTGCTGCTTCTGGTAAAGAGGACTGCTGACTCCTGTCCACAGAAGCAACTGTAAAAAAAAACCCAGTACAGTCAAAATCTTCTAAATGCAGCACGTCCTTTGCCCACAACATTTTCCTATTGGGTTATGACATTTCCTTTCATTGAAAATTGTACCGCTGGCTTATGAAACTGTTGAACAGTAAATCCTTTTCCTTTCCTGAGAGAAGGGATCTTCACATAAAGTTCTCAGAGTCACTTTAACTGATCCCTGAGAATTAGCCCCACAGAGCAAACCATTGAGACCTTGAAGCAGTTGGCTATACATTACTTGAAAGAAGGAACTAGCTATAAGGTTTAATGGGCTGTTATAAAAATGCCTCCCACACAATTTAATCTTCATTAAAGAACTAAAACAGGCTGCTTCTCATCTGTGCAGCACAAGACATCAAAAAAATTAAGGTTACAAATATAAAAAGATATATTTGATCAATTTCCTAATAATTTCCATCCATCCAATTATCATCTATAGCACTTGATTGAAATTGTCACCCAGTTTCCTAATTTTGTTTTATTAGATTTATTGAGCTTTCCGGTAAAATGACATAAAATCATTAAAATCCATTAAAAACTCCTCTTACCTTTGTATGCTCCTAGTGTCACACAGAAAAAGAAGGTGCTCGGTGTTCTTGCTTTGCTGTAACTACGTAACCAAGTAAGGATGTGTCTCCATATCTACCAGCAGCTGATCAGCAATCAGATTCTAAGTGTGCACTTTTGTCTCCAACGCCGGCTTATGCTGTACAGGGTGGTGCTAATTTTTTTCTTTCTTTTTTTTTTTTTCTTTTTTGGATGGTTGGATGCTCTTGTGTCACAGCGTTCTGTTGACGCTCATTTGCATTGATGGCACATCTCCAGGCCTGCTGGACTGGTCAGAGTAAGACCAGGGCCTTCAGGTTTTCCATGAATATTTGTCTACCAAATCAAGCCCTCTCCTTCAGGAGGTCACAGAGCACCCATCCGTCTCAAAAAGGAGTCTTAGAATTCGTTTGATGGTATTTTGTAAAATGACCTCATGATATACCACAAAAGCACTTTGAAATTTTTTTTTCTTCATGATAAAAAAGACTAATCTGAATGTATTTCCCTGGAATTTTGTCCGGCACACTGAAGCCAAGCAACGTACAATAGTAAAGTAGGAGAAAAATGTGCACCTCTTTTGCATACATATATATATATATATATATATATATATATATATATATATATATATATATATATATATATAACCTGCAGAGTGTGGCTTATAAAATTACTTTTTTCCCCGATCATAGCTATAGGGCTTTTAAGGTATGTCTCTACTAGCTTTGCACATTTAGAGACATTTTTGCCCATTCTTCCAGACAGATCCACTTCACTATTGAAGCCCTCTCTCACAAAATAGATCAGACAAGGCAGAAGCTGTCTAATATTCTCCCTGAAACCTTGTTTGAGGAAGTTTCCAGTTTTGTTGATAAGGTCCAGCTTTCACAGCACCATAAAACGAAAGAAAGACAAAAAGCTAAATTCAATAAATTGCAACATAAAGCAGCACCTACACTAGACACCAACATACCCCAGGAGGAGGCCACCAACATCAATGTCCAGGACAAGTGGGTCAAAAACCTCTCTAGCAGGTAGCTGACGAAGCCAGAGATGGAGGTACTGAGTAAAGGCCTGAATTTTGCCATTTCTCCACAAGAAATACCCGTTGTGAAACTGATAACTGCCACTGAATTTGCCATCAGGAACAACAATCTGGCTGAAACAGAGGCAGAGCAACTCAGGATGAAAATAACAGCTACCCTATCCAGTGCCAAACCACCTTCTTCTAATGTCACACCACAGGAAAGGAAAGCCATAACATCGCTTAGCCAGGACCAAAGCATCACCATGTTACCAGCAGACAAAGGAAGATGCACCGTGGTCCTCAACACTTTAGATTACCAGGACAAAATTCACACTCTTCTGAGTGACACTATAACATATGAGTCTTTGAAAAGAGATCCAACCAACTCCTACAAAAAGAAAATCACTGACTACCTACAACAACTAGAAAAAGACATGGTAATGGTCATCTTATTATAGATTATATCCAGGGGAAGACAATCCATGCTTATATGGACTCCCAAAAATTCACAAGGAAGGAACACCATTCAGACCCCTTGTCAGCAGCATTAATTCAATAACATATAATATTGCTAAACAGCTTGCTAGTATTTTGGCCCCCCTGTTGGGTAACACACCACATTACATAGAAAACTCCAAAGACTTTGCAAACAAAGTCAAACATTTAAAGATGGCACCAGGGGAAACTCTGGTGTCTTCCGATGTCACTTCACTTTTCACTTGTATACCTACATCAGAAGCTGTAGAAACAGTCAGGACACGTCTTCAACAAGATAGCGACCTAAATAACAGGACTAATTTCACTCCGGACCAGATCCGTACCCTACTGGACCTTTGTCTTTCTACAACTTATTTCAAGTTCAGCGATCATTTTTACAGACAGAAGCATGGTTGTGCCATGGGATCTCCAGTGTCACCAATTGTAGCCAGTCTTTACATGGAAGAAATGGAAAAGAGAGCTTTGGGAACCTTCAGAGGAACACCATCAAGCCACTGGTTTAGATATGTGAATGACACCTTTGTCAAAACCCAGTTAGAAGAAGCGGAAGCTTTCACAAGACACATCAACTCGGTGGACAACAACATCAAGTTTACCAGAGAGGATGCCAACGACAACAAGCTACCTTTTCTCGACTGTTTGGTGAACATGGAAGGAGATGAAAACCTGAACACTGAAGTATATAGGAAACCCACACAGACCAATATCTTCTTTGTGACTCACACCACCCACTGGAGCACAAACTTTCTGTCGTCAGAACCTTACAACTCCGGGCCGAGCATGTCCCAACTAAAACAGAAGAGAAGCACAAAGAACAAACACACATCAAAGATGCCCTCTAAACCTGTGGGTACCCTAACTGGGCTTTTGTCAAATCAGCAAGAAAATTCAAAAGACCCACTGCAGAACACAATGGTGAGAAGAATAAACACAAAAACATTGTCATCCCATATGTTGGAGGAGGCCACCAACATCAATGTCCAGGACAAGTGGGTCAAAAACCTCTCTAGCAGGTAGCTGACGAAGCCAGAGATGGAGGTACTGAGTAAAGGCCTGAATTTTGCCATTTCTCCACAAGAAATACCCGTTGTGAAACTGATAACTGCCACTGAATCTGCCATCAGGAACAACAATCTGGCTGAAACAGAGGCAGAGCAACTCAGGATGAAAATAACAGCTACCCTATCCAGTGCCAAACCACCTTCTTCTAATGTCACACCACAGGAAAGGAAAGCCATAACATCGCTTAGCCAGGACCAAAGCATCACCATGTTACCAGCAGACAAAGGAAGATGCACCGTGGTCCTCAACACTTTAGATTACCAGGACAAAATTCACACTCTTCTGAGTGACACTATAACATATGAGTCTTTGAAAAGAGATCCAACCAACTCCTACAAAAAGAAAATCACTGACTACCTACAACAACTAGAAAAAGACATGGTAATGGTCATCTTATTATAGATTATATCCAGGGGAAGACAATCCATGCTTATATGGACTCCCAAAAATTCACAAGGAAGGAACACCATTCAGACCCCTTGTCAGCAGCATTAATTCAATAACATATAATATTGCTAAACAGCTTGCTAGTATTTTGGCCCCCCTGTTGGGTAACACACCACATTACATAGAAAACTCCAAAGACTTTGCAAACAAAGTCAAACATTTAAAGATGGCACCAGGGGAAACTCTGGTGTCTTCCGATGTCACTTCACTTTTCACTTGCATACCTACATCAGAAGCTGTAGAAACAGTCAGGACACGTCTTCAACAAGATAGCGACCTAAATAACAGGACTAATTTCACTCCGGACCAGATCCGTACCCTACTGGACCTTTGTCTTTCTACAACTTATTTCAAGTTCAGCGATCATTTTTACAGACAGAAGCATGGTTGTGCCATGGGATCTCCAGTGTCACCAATTGTAGCCAGTCTTTACATGGAAGAAATGGAAAAGAGAGCTTTGGGAACCTTCAGAGGAACACCATCAAGCCACTGGTTTAGATATGTGAATGACACCTTTGTCAAAACCCAGTTAGAAGAAGCGGAAGCTTTCACAAGACACATCAACTCGGTGGACAACAACATCAAGTTTACCAGAGAGGATGCCAACGACAACAAGCTACCTTTTCTCGACTGTTTGGTGAACATGGAAGGAGATGAAAACCTGAACACTGAAGTATATAGGAAACCCACACAGACCAATATCTTCTTTGTGACTCACACCACCCACTGGAGCACAAACTTTCTGTCGTCAGAACCTTACAACTCCGGGCCGAGCATGTCCCAACTAAAACAGAAGAGAAGCACAAAGAACAAACACACATCAAAGATGCCCTCTAAACCTGTGGGTACCCTAACTGGGCTTTTGTCAAATCAGCAAGAAAATTCAAAAGACCCACTGCAGAACACAATGGTGAGAAGAATAAACACA
Organism: Fundulus heteroclitus; assembly: GCF_011125445.2. Lineage (NCBI taxonomy): Eukaryota > Metazoa > Chordata > Actinopteri > Cyprinodontiformes > Fundulidae > Fundulus > Fundulus heteroclitus. The sequence goes on along the minus strand of NW_023396539.1, from coordinate 524,813 downwards.
AAAACATTGTCATCCCATATGTTGCTGGAGTCTCTGAAAAAACTCATGAGGATTTTCTCCAAACACAAAATCCCAGTACATTTCAAACCAAACAGGACCCTCAAACAGAGGCTGGTGTATCCCAAGGACAAAACTCCCAAACCTAAGATGAGCGGAGTGGTGTATGCACTTCAGTGCAGTGAAGAATGTTCTGACCTTTATATTGGAAAAACCAAACAACCTCTCCACAGACGCATGGCTCAACACAGGAGAGCTACCTCCTCAGGACAGGACTCTGCTGCCCACCTACACCTAAAGGACAAAGGACACTCTGTGAGGACCAAAATGTTCACATTTTGAACAAAGAAGACAGATGGTTTGAAAGGGGCGTGAAGGAAGCCATCTACGTTAAGAGAGAAAAACCAACCTTAAACAAAGGAGGAGGCCTTAGGTTCCATCTCTCAAAAAGCTATAATACAGCAATAGGATTAATTCTGGCCAATCATCACCTCAATTTTCAACCTCATTGATCAAAACATTGTTCCTTCAAGCCAAGCCAATAACGACCCTAACAACTCCTCGTTACAGAGGAGTGGACCAGTTTCGGTTCAATCATCTGGCTTAATAACTTTAACAACTTCCCATTACTAAGGGGCGGACCTGTTTTTGTGTAATTTGCATGTTATCTAAGCCATTACAAGGCCTTTGTTGGACAGTAGTATAAAGCTTGATACTCCACATGACTCCAGACTTTTTGAATTGAGAAAGCTTCCTGGATAGGAAGCGAAATGTCTTCAAACTACGAAAAACAAGTCAAGTTATTTTGTTTTTTACTTTTATTGGAAGTCTTGTATTTTAGCTCCATCTATCTTCCCATCAACAGAGACCAGCTTACATGTGACTGCTGAAATAAACTATCCTCACAGCATGATGTTGCCTCCACCGTACTTCACCATGGGGACGGGTTTTCACTGTGATTAGAAGTGCTGTTTTTTTTTCACATATAGTGATTTGCCCATGGACCATATAGGTACATTTTGGTGTTTTTGTAACCACAAAACATTGTTCCTTGTGTTTTCTGTGTTTCCCAAACATGGCTTTTGGCAAACTCCAAGCTGGACTTCTTATTCTTTAAACACTGGCTTTCCTCAGGAGATTTTACACATTTTTGGATACAACCTTAGCCTTTTGTAAAATGTAATGCCACCCTGTGAACATCTTGGTTTGTCAAATAAAAGACATCTTACAATTTCAAATATCTAGAAACCTTTAAGTATTGTGTTACCATAACAAGGGACATAAAGAAACTTCACCAGGAAAACTTCTGTCCACTGTTTGAATAAGTAAAACTAGATCTGAAAAGATGGAAATCACAATGGCAGGAAGAGTGACCTGTATCAAAATGAATGTGCTCCCCAGATGTAATCATTTGTGTCAATATAATAAATACTAAATAGACAGAATTTATATAGTGGTTTTCTGGTCATACCAATCCCTCAAACTGCTTTAAACTATAGCCCCATTAACTCAATTACACACTCTAACGTGCAATATATCTCACTTTAACGCCCTAAATCTGCCTTTGAGTTCATTGATAAAGCTTTTATAGAATTTATATGGTGCTATAAAAAACCAAGAGCCAGGTTGGAATTACTACAAAGACTTTCAAAATATTATTTACTGGCTCCACTCTTCTAGTACTAAATGGGGCCACTTGGAGGCCATATCTTGTATCTTAACATTTGTAGAGGCTTTGTGTTTTTCCCCCCAGGCTTTCCCTCTCTCCCTCCAAGTTTATTAACAATTCAGTCATCATCAACACTTTCAAGATATGATCCCAATTTAGACAGACTTTTGGATTCAGTAGTTTTCTTTAAGTCAATGTTCTTAATAATCACCTTTTCCTCCCAGATAGAGTGGAGTCTAAATTGGCAATGACAAGGGATTTATAGATTTAAAGATATGTAGATAAACCTTAGAACTGCAAGTTTGGAAAACTTATCAGTATCAGCCTTCCTTAGTTTAACTATTCTGCTAATTTTGTTTTATTAAACAGGTCTCTCTTGAAAGTTAGATTTTGGATCTCAGTGAGAACTTCTGCATAAATAAAGGTTAGATAAAAAATTCAACTATTCACGCCCACCATTGTCTTAAGTGTCACGACCTCAACCTTCCGTACAAATCAGTGTCTACCTTAGATGATCTGTCTGAATTGTATTTAAACTATAAGAATAAAACATCAAGAATAAATGACATTATAGCCACTATTCAAAACATATCTATTGCAAAGATCAGGCAGGGAATTGGGTATGTTTAGAATCATGCTCTTCAAAGAGTAAATGACAGTACTGCTTGTGCAAAAGCCAGCATAATGCAATTTAAGGTTTTACATGGAGTCACTATTCTAAAACAAGGCTGGGGAAAATTTACTCAAATGCAAATGCATGCTGCGACAGGTTTCATAGTATTCCTACCAACTTCACACACATGTTTTGGTCATGGCCCTTCCTGACAATCTGTTTGTGGTTTTTCATACACAGTCAGAATGGTGGATTATTAATCTACATCCCACTGATGCTTTGGCTAATTGGTGCCATAAACAGGATCTACTTTACAATTGGTTGCAGTTCATCCAACTAGAAAAGATCCAACATACACTCAGAAGATCTAGGCATATAGTCTTCTCCATCTGGAATCCAGTTTTGATGCATTTAGAAGCCTATTAAGATGCCTACTTCATTTCTCTGAGCTTTGTCTCAGTTCAGTTCATCCATGTACAGTAAAACATTGTAAATAGTTTATAACTTTGTTAACAATACATGGCTTTATGTCTTCCTTGCTTTTTTGGGCTAGTGTCTCTTGTGCTTGTATGCAAGGTGGGATGGAGAAATGGGGTTGATTGTGTTTCTGCGTATACATTTGTGACACATTTAAATATGTGTGGACTGTTCCAAGGATTTTCTCTTTGTTCTGTTTTTGTTAATTATTGTTTCTCAATAAAATACTTCTACAAAAAAAGAAATATAGATGAGACACAAGAGGAATTGTAGAGGAACAGCAAACAGGCGTGTCAGATAACAAAAAGGATCTGCAGAGGAATGACGAAAACTTACAAACACTGGGGAGGTGGTCAGTGATATGGGGACCAGGTGAGTGCAACCGAATGCTGGGCAGCTGACTCAGCCCCTCCAATGTGAAAGTGAGATAAAATGACTGATGAGGACAGAAATGCACGGCACAGATCTAAACAGGACAACAAACGATGTCACTAAACCAAATATCTAAAGACTAATACCAAAATAAGAACTTAAATCAATACAAAAAATGTACACAAAGCAAAAGAGTAAACCAAATACAGTACATGGGAAGACAGAACAAAAATAACCTCAACCCAAATCAATCAAAATTAAAAACAAAAGTGGCTGTTAAAAAAATCATGATCAACAGATGACGACACCAATGGATTCTTCAGTCAGATGCTTCTTCTGATCTGCTCTAATACAAACCACTGCAGGAGATCCTTCCTGCTTCCAGATCTCTCCCACTAAACCTCCATGGTTTGAGTTACGCTTCATTTTCCTTTGGGGTTCATACATTTTTTGGATATGAACTAAATAGAACAGCCATTGATCTTTGCTATCCCCAGTGATAAAGTTACTTTATTTTGACTGATAATCTTGTTTATTAATATTTTATGATATATGTCAAAAACCATAAATATTAAATAATTAATGTAAGTGTAAATTAAGCGCAACGCAGCACAGAGTGCTACGGACAGTGTTTAAATGAATCCATGCTGGTCCCAGTTTTCTTGGCAAGAAACCTGAACAACCACACAGGGAATTGTGTGCAAATTACTTTTTTGCATTTTCTCATGATTTACCTTCTCATTTCAATGTTCCAACTTAAGGCACGCCACTGGTCTGGAAGGATACTGACGGCCCGAGACACTGCAACCTTACACCGCATGAACTGGAAGAAATATAGTTTACAGTACAGTCAGCATTCAGCTTAGAAGATAGCTCACCATCCTGAGCTAGAAATAAATTATTTATCAGCTTCCAGTTTTATATTTCCCTGCTATACTTCAGGTTGGCAAACATGCACCTGCTGGTTATTTGCATGGCAGCAAGGATGACGACATAATCTTTGTGGACTTTGAACTCTCTTCAGGTGCAGGTGTTCCTTAGCTGGAAGGAGTTCTATAACAGCATTACACAAATAAATCCATTGGTAAATCAATAAAATAATCTTGATCTGTTGAACCTCACCATACACGCTGGTGACATGTAACAGATGGCAATCAGATGCAGGAAATAGCCAACGATAGAGTTTTTTGTGTAGCAACAACCTCCATTTTGTCATTTAGTGGAGATTGTGTTAGGGGTAATGACGGTTCATTGTGTGAAGCAATTTCAGATGATCTCACTACTGTCTTGGACATAAACTGTCTGTCATCAGGACCTTCCAGCATCGGGCTCAACAAGCCTACACAAAGGCAGGAGGGAATGGAGAGGAGCTGTGGAATATCAGCCATCCCTCAAACTTGGTTGCCTGCATGAGCCATGTCAACTTTGCTCTACAAAAAGCACATCTGGTGATGGTATCCTAACTGCTTGCTTGATTTTTATCAAATCATGGTTGCACATGGCATTAAATTGAACAGCCAGATACATCATTGCCTTAAAAGATATAACAAAATGACAAGAAAAAAAAGGAAATTTTTAGGCACCCATCAAAGGAAAGCAGCAAAGAGGCAGGTAGCCTTGGTTCCAGGCTGCACCAGCCCCAGTCAGACAGCCCCGCAGATGCCTGATGCGGATGCATGTTGGCAGAAAAGCACAGGACCAGCAGCCCCTGGGCCGAAAAGCATAGGGAGAGATGCAGGGGACTGAACCCCCCTGTCCCACCCCACCACCACATCCTCCTGCCATTGAATACCTGTGGAAACCCGATCCAGGCTCTTGTTAAAGCATCAATAAAATGAGGGAGAAAAGTAAAAAAAAAAGTCTATTTACCAGGATACTACATTATCTAACGGACAATAATATAAAACTAACGGACAATAATATAAAATGATCACACACACACACACACACACACACACACACACACACACACACACACACACACACACACACATATATATATATATATATATATATATATATATATATATATATATATATATATATAGTCATTGATAAGCAGCCGAGAACAACCATTGTGATCAATTTGGCTATCCCGAGTGATGGAAACATCAGGAATAAAGAATTTTAGAAGGTCATCTGAGCACTCAGGGCAGCAACCACCACTCTGCGGCTCCAACAGATACTTTGAGAAACATCTGGCATCGCAATCCAGAAGAGCGCAATCTTAGGAACAGCTAAGATCCTTAGAAGAAGCCTCAAGCTAGCAGGCATCGGTTAGGGTGTCACAGTATGGTTCTGTTTTAGTTTGGTTTTTGGACTGATGAGGACTTTTTCTGTTTATTCTGTCAAGATGTAAGTTCCTGTCTTAGTTTTAGTTTGTCACAGTTTGTTTTGCACTTTGCTCCATTTACTCAGTTCATCATTGAGTAGTCAGCCAGCCCCTGTCACCTCCCTGTTCACCTCCCAGTCAGTTAGTCAGTTCATTCATCCGTGCTCCATCAGCTTGGACTCGGTATCAGTGACATCTGCATCTTTTTGCCTTTTTTCTTTGTTTTTTGCCTTTTTTTCATTAAAACAACTTTTTTACATAACTCTGTGTCCAGCTGAAAAAAAAATAATATATATATATATATATATATATATATATATATATATATATATATATATATATATATATATATATATATATATATATTTTTTTTTTTTTTTTTTTTTTTTTTTTTTTTTTTTTTTTTTTTTTGTGGTCCTCCATTGGTGGTCTGATTGGTCACTGACAAAAAATAATAATATTAGATTAGCTGAATACTACTAAACATTTGACCACTACCTCATCCAAGAGTTCCGGGAAAACGGGGAGCAGCTGTCTGGTCACAATGGTGGTCTGGCACAATTTCTTCTTTCCATCCAAAACTGTGATCTGCACAATGTGGTCTACTTTCAATAGCTATCTCCAGTTATTGCAACCATAAGCTGCAGAAAATATGGGCAAAGTTGCTCCCTCTGCATTTACTCTCGTTGGCTGCTATGCCAGCCTTGAGTAGAAGAGACCCATCCAATATGGCGAATGCACTCCAGCATGTAATTAGGCGTCTACCTATATAATGTCTATGAGCTCTTCTGTGCACTTCTACTACTGGAACAGGCAGTCTTTGGATTACTTTGAGCACTGCTGTTACCTAATGACCAGAGTCTTGTTAATTATCCAAGGATGAACAAAGACAACAGAAAATCCACCTTGCCTTTTCACATACCCCACCCCATAACATCCCACTAATTGAAAAATACTGCTCTAATCCATTATAAAACCCCTGTGTGGTATTAAGAATACAGCTGTTTACAAGAGTTCTGGGAGTCATTAGACCATCCATAACAGATAAGACAAAGATAAGACTGTTAAATCTTAGAAATAAATGGATTTTATTTCTAGTTTTATTCATTCCATTTGTTTAAATGGTAATGTTATATTGGTTTAATTCACTCTTTTGGTACAGTGCATCTCAGAATGCATTGTGGGTAATGAGTGACATCACTATATCTTGATCTATAAATGTTGAGGGTACTGGTTTCCCTGTCTAAATTTTATTAACACTCATAGCAAATTAGGCTAACTACCTTATTTTTTTATCCTTATATCTTGACAACCACATTTAGACTTTAACTGCTTGTACACTATTGCTCAGTGATCTTGTGAATATTTTATACCTACCGTATTCCATGTATTATACTGGAAGCATTTTGCTACCATCTAGGGGTTGGAATTATGCCTAGTTTGGATTCTAGATATCTACATTTATACGTATTGTATGTGCTATACTCCATTTTGCAATCTCTACCTAAATCAGCATCTGCTCAACAGCATAAATACAAATAATTTATCGTTTGATATAATTGTAAATGCATTTTAGGCATTAAGAGGTTAGAGGATGTGTTAATTTAGGATAGATTTAACATTTGTATTTCTCCACCACTTTTACATGCTGCTTAGACAGAAGTCAAAAACATATTTTAAAGAACATTTTACATGGGGTTTTCTCACTTAAAATTATTCATATCTGAATTGAGCAGGAGCTGTGCCCCCCACCCTTCCAACCCCTAAAATTAACTTGATAAAATAATTCAAATACTCCATGGGAAAATACTCCCATAAATTATTTTGAAAAACTTTTGTTATATTAGCCATCACTCAATGTGATGGCACAGAAGTGACTGTTCATTTTTGCAATGACAGGGTTGAACTAGATTGAAAAAGGAGATACTCTACACCGTGTATATACTGCCCAAACAATAAAGGGAACACTAAAATAACACATCCTGGATCCGAATGAACAAAATATTCTTATTTAATACTTTGTTCTTTTCAGAGTTGGATGTGCTGACAACAAAATCACACAAAATTATCAATCGAAATCAAATGTATTAACCCATGGAGGTCTGGATATGGAGCCACACATAAAATTAAAGTGGAAAAACACCCTGCAGGCGGATCCAACTTTGATGTAATGTCCTTAAAACAAGTCAAAATTAGGCTCAGTAGCGTGTGTGGCCTCCACGTGCTGGTATGACCTCCCTACAACACCTGGGCATGCTCCTGATGAGGTGGCCTGAGGAATATCCTCCCAGACCTGGACTAACACATCCTGCAACTCCTGTACAGTCTGTGGTGCAACGTGTGCCGTTGGTGAATGGAGCAAGACATGATGTCCCAGATGTACTCAATTGGATTCAGGTCTGAGGAACGGGTGAGCCAGTCCATAGCATCTATGCCTTCGTCTTGCAGGAACTGCTGACACATGGCAGCCACATGAGGTCTACCATTGTCTTGCATTAGAAGGAACCCAGGGCCAACCGTGCCAGCATATGACCTCACAATGGGTCTGAGGATCTCATCTCTGTACCTAATGGCAGTCAGACTAACTCTGGCGAGCACATGGAGGGCTGTGCGACCCCCCCCCCCCCCCAAAGAAACGCCACCCCAGACCATTACTGACCCACTGCCAAATCAGCCATGCTGGAGGATGTTGCAGGCAGCAGAATGTTCTCCACGGCATCTTCAGACTCTGTCACGTCTGTCACATGTGCTCAGTGAGAACCTGCTTTCATCTGTGAAGAGCACAGGGCACCAGTCGTAGTGCTCTAGCAAATGCCAAACGTCCTCCACAGTGTTGGGCTGTAAGCACAGGCCCTATATGTGGACATCGGGCCCTCATACCAACCTCATGGAGGCTGTTTCTGATAGTTTGAGCAGACACATGCACATTTGTGGCCTGCTGGAGGTCATTTTGCAGGACTCTGTCAGTGCTCCGCCTGTTCCTCCTTGCACAAAGGCAGAGGTAGTGGTCCTGCTGCAGGGTTGTTGCCCTCCTACGGCCTCCATGTCTCCTGATGTACTGGCCTTTTGTGCAAATATACACTGTTTTAAAGTTATTTAATTTTTAATAAATAACTCGGTCTGTTAGGTATTGTCCAGTGGATATCAGCTCTAGAGCTGTTGTCAAGACAATAGTTGAAAGGAATGAATCGAGCACGAGCGATCTTTTAACAGCAAACTGCACACACATTGAATAAAGAGTAACAACTTCTCTTCAAATTCAAGAATTTATTAACAGAAATAAGATGAATACCCCCCGCCTCTCGCCCAGTGAACGCTGGAAATAGGCACCAGCAACCCCCGCGACCCCATGAGGGATTAAGCGGGTTAGAAAATGGATGGATGGATGGATGAAGATGAACACCCAGAAAATATCACTATGTAATGCTGTTTATCTGAATTAACACTATATTTCGATCAACAAATCCTCTCTATTAGGCTAGTGAAACTTAACTAAAACTACTAAGCAAAATGAAAATAAAAAGAAGCTAAGCTAAGGAACTATGTACACACAGAAAGTAACAAAAGACTAAACAAAATGGTTGATCATCAGAATAATTCAATGAAGCAAAACATATGAATAAATGAAAAGTGTTAAATAAAGTGGATTACACCTTTATTGATTTTCGGAGGCCTAAGAAATTGATGCTCATCTTGTAGAAGCTCTAAATCTGATTTCCAATCAAAATCCAATAAATACCTTAAAATGAGAAGTTGTGAGTTCAACGGAAACTACATGTTATCTCTGTTCTTACAAAGGCTTTGATGGAATCTTTGAAGATAGGAGTCTAATTTTCTAGAAACAATTTGGTTAGACTGAATTTGAATGTGTAAATGCAAATAGGTTGATGAAAAAAAGAAACTCAAAGTGCTATAAGTCAGCTCCACCCCTATAAATGGGACATCAGCAGAGAGTCAAATTTATTTGAATTTGATAGTTTAAAACAATTCCTGGTTCAAATCACTGCATAAATGGAGGGGTCCAAGATCAAACTATAAAAAAGAAGGGAAACAACAGAAAGCAGGACAACCTGCAAATACAAAGAAAGCTCAAAGAAGCAGATAAACTCCTCTTCAGAGCTCTTCAGAGATTAAGATGATGACATTTTTGACATGTTTCTCTTTTTTTTTCAAGTTCCAAGATAAATCATTGAGACAGTTTGCCTGTCTGTAGCAACGCACTATAGCACAAGCAATTACCTCAGAAAAACAACTGTTGCTGTCCATTAGTCTGGAAAGTGTAAGGCCATTTTGAAGCAAAGCCAGTATGTGAAAAGTCTTTGTCACACCTGGAAAACACGGACTACAACCCTCATCAGCACTCATCTGGCATATTAAATGTTCATTAACACAGTTTGTGACAGTGCAGTTTAAATAAGACAAAAAAGTATTGATTAGTATGTTTAGCATGTCATATAGTTAGCAACGTCACATTGGGACGGACTAAATACATTTTGGAACAATGTTCTTTGGAAAGCTGTTATGATGAATGCTAAGATGACCCGTTCAATTGGTAAAATACTAATAAATAAAAGTCAGATACTTACAGTACAGTGTTACATGCAAGAGTTATTGTGTTTTCTTATTCACCCATTAGATAGCAACAGAACACAATATAACAATTACACTGAAGCCATAAACATACAGTTGTTATGTACTATTTTGGCCTTGAAAACCCTCTGAGCACAGTCTGTAATATGTTGCTACAATGGAAACATAGGTTAATCCCATTGTCTCCACTGTAAATAACTGTGCACTGTTTTTATTTCCCCTTTACATATGCATTATGGCCCACAATCTTTTATTTAAAATGTTTCATCATCTTTATTATAATCTAATTCATTGATCAGCCAAATGTTTAATTTTATGTAGAAATATACCACTAAACTAAATTAATTGATGACAAACATAATTAACGTAATTTAGTAAAACATTTCCCAACCTAAATACAAACCGTCTAACTTTCTGAACAAAGCTTAGATCAGATTATTTGTAGAGAATAATAATAATAATAATAATAATTAACTAATCAAACATTGACATTAGATAACTGAATAATGTCTCATAGTGGAAAGGAGTTAGAAAACAATGCGCTGGCAGAAAGGCATTATCTCTCGGCATAGCGAGCCAGCTGGAAGCCTACGAGGCGAGCTGGCTGCGGTTTTTTAATAAAGTGATATGCCAACAAACCGAGCAGATATTCCAATTTAACATAGCTAACTACTTGGCTAAAAACGTTTTAAAAGTTACTTTTATGTCATCCATCCATTTTCTGACTCGCTTAATCCCTCATGGGGTCGCAGGTGCCTATCTCCAGGGTTCACTGGGCAAGAGGTGGGGTAAACCCTGGACAGGTCACAAGTCTGTTGCAGGGCAACACATAGACAGACAGGACAAACAACCATTCACACACACACACACACACACCTGAGGACAATTTAGAGAGGCCAATTAACCTAACAGTTTTTTGGACTGTGGGAGAAAGCTGGAGTACCCATGCATGCACATGCAAACTCCACACAGAAAGGTTGGATTTGAACCCAGAACCTTCTTGCTGCAAGGCCACTGTGCAGCCCACTTTTATGTCATAGAAAGCATACTATATTCAACTTTATTTACAGCTTTCCACTCCCCTTCACCATAGCTGTTTCCGGTGAAAAAGTTCTTGTCAACCTGCAATTAGAGGTAAGCGGATTGATCCTAGTATCAATAATATCGATACCGATGCTGGTATTGATATTGAACAATATTTGTGTAAAAAGATCGATACACTTTTCTTTCTCCCGCAAGCACTGACTGCAGCAGATTCACCAAAGTCTTGCTCTCTGTCTCACAGGAATTGCTGCTCCTCCCCTCCCCTCCCCTCTCGTCTCTGTCTTGCACCATCACGTGCCAATCAGCATGCAGGCTCAGCCTGGCTCACTCAGCTCTCTCCACCCAACACACAAACATAGCAGTGCTGCTGCTCCTAAGACTTGGTAGAGAAACTGGAGCAGAAGAATCACGGAGAGGGCAAAAGACGCACCGTTTGGGTAATTTTGATGCCATAAACGAAACAACGGCAAGCTGTATGGTTTGTAAAAAGCCAGTTATATACAGTGGAAACAGAACAAGCACATTAAAAACCATGAGCAAGAAAACGTTGAGCTACAGAAAGGGAGAGAGGAAACAAAACTTTGCTCATTGCCTGGCCCCGACAGACCCTCGACCCACAGACAGACATCATTGACAGGCGTTTCAGTCCTCCAGAGAATATTCAGGTAGATAAGAGTGGTCATCTTCAGCAGCAGTTTATATTAACTTTCAAAGTAGATGAAAGTTACTTTGAAAGTCTTATGTTACTGGAGCCCTCTCAGAAAGTGTAATTAAGACCTTGAAAGAACCCAATACATTTATCCCATTAAAAATTTTATTTAAGATAACATTAGATAATCCTTTATTTATCCCAAAACAGGGAAATTTGTTGAATTAAAGCATAAGGCAAGGGCACACAACATAAACAAAATTACATATAGATTAAAATATATAATATCATAAGAGGTGGATTAGAAAAAAAACATTATGAATTAAATTTTTTATATCTAGCTCTTTGAATTGCCTTGTGTATGAACTGTGCTCTATAAATAAATGTGCCCTGCCCTGCCAATAACATAACAGGGATAAAATCAAGCTTAAATATAAATAAGTATATGTATCAATATCTGTATCAATATTGGCGATACTGACCCTGTATTTACTGGTTGCATCAATGTCTGTTATGGGATGCAGACGCAGAGTTGCCCCTCTAGTAACTTTTGGCTGCAGTCAAAACTGGTAAAAAGTGTCATGGATGGGACACTTTAATTTGGCTCAAAATAAAGGACATCCCAGCTAATATGAGACAGTTGGCCGCCTTCAGTAGCATATAGAATTTAATTATAATTTTCTTAAAGGGGCCATGACACCAAATTTAACATTTCTGTGATTTTGGGGGTATAATTTGATCTGTTGTGCACTGATAAGACCATGAATATCAAGAAGGAGTACCTGCTCATGGGTGGTCAGCTTAGTTTCTTTGCTCAACAACCGTCAGATCAGAAAATAGTTTACTACTAGTGTAGGAGGGACCCGGTGGGTTTCACATTTCCTGTGCTCCCTTGAAAACTTTTTGAGAGGCTACAAGGGTCTTGTGCACCACCTAGAGGTGGTAAAGTGGGCTAGTACAGGTAGGAACCAGACGGTTATGAAGTTAATATTTCCTAAATGCAGAAATTTGTCACAAGCTTGACAGGTTGGAAACAACACAGATGTTAGTGTACTGTTGAACTGTTTATTTATACATTGTAATATTTGAAATGAATAATTTATTAATTACATTTTATAAATAGGATGAAACACAGAAGGCAAAGGCCAGAGGGTTTCTCCATTTTATGGAGGCTTCAACACTCAAATACAAATCCAGCTACTCCTACAACAATAGACTGTGTTTATCATTAGGTTTACATGTTTAGTGTTTTATAGAAATAATAACATCATGGGTTTCTCTCATAATAGACCCAGGTCCATGCTGAAGAAAGTATCCAAAATGACCAGACTGAACAAAACATTTTTTTTTGTATTGTTCAGTCAGATTTTTGTCTAACATCTTCTATATCTATTATTGTAGATTTTGGTTATTCTGAAAGTGCAGGAGCTCATCATCCACTTTGAACCTCTGCTGATGAGATCTGGGGTGAACGTTGGAGAAGTCCTGGACCCCAATATTTTTTAAAACATCTCCTGGCCAGAGGTTAGTGAGCAGCTTGGCCATGTCTGCCCGGACATTCTGTTGACCTCGTCCTTTGCATCCCTGCTTTAACAGCTGATTGTGAGAGGGGATTTAGTGCCATGAAGCTGGTCAAAAGTGACTAGTGGGGTCCAGACCTGCTGACCGTTCAACTGTCCTCTGCTTCCATCTCAGACTTTGATCCAGACCCTGCCATTAAGTTGTGGTATGGTGGAAGCCTCCAGTCTCAAAGGCTCGTTTTCATGGCCGAGAAAGGATGGCTCTGATGATGAAAGCTCTGATTACATTTAAGTGCATTTGCACATTCACATTTCACACAAACACTTAAAACTGTTAAATGATGTTGTTTTTCTGAGTTTTCTGAATTCTCATTCTCATGCAGATATGTTTGTCTGCTCTGTGTTAGTATTTACTGCAGTAAATAAATATTGAAACAGCATTTCACTTATTAATTTATTAATGTTTTTTGTTTGCATCTTTTAAATTAGTCTTCTACTTCCCTGCACTACTCTTAATCTGCCATTACAAACCACACTTTTTATTACTTTTACACTGCACATTATCAGAAAAAAGGAGCTTTACACGGAACCTCATCAGAGCTGAATACTTGATAACTTGTAGTGTTAAACAACTTCTGTAGTCTTGAGATAAGTGTGTACAAGGGTCATTTACATTTAAAAAAGTTATAAATCTAGTTCAAGTAAACTTTAGCACGCAATAGTCAGCTTTAATAATATTAAACAATTTCCTAACAACAAAATTGTGGCAAGTGAAAAAGCTTGGTGGCTAGATGCAGTGGCTGATAGCAAAAAGGTAAATGTCAAGCTCTGCTCACAACGGCACACACAAATACATGTTATATATACACATTCAAGTCACTTTTAAATAACTTTTAAATAAATTATTAGATTTCAATTAAGTTTTGGTCTTCATTGTAACTGATGTGCAGGGGAATAGTTATTTATCGACCTCAGTATTTCTAAATTCTGGCTAAAGCCCTGAGCCAGGACCATTTGTTTTGGTTCACATTTTAGGAATAACAATACGTCTTAACCCACCTTAAAAACTGGTTTTAACACATTTAGTATAATTTAGTTTATAAGCTTCAAAAAGGTCCTTAGTATTTTCTTTTATTTCAATAAACGTCGTAACATGTTGGGTGAAATGTACACAGTTTAAAACCTTTACAATTTTAAAGCTAAATAACACAACTCTACATGTCATTTGACATTATTTTGTTAATCTTGTTGTAGTTATTGTAAATAGCAATAATTCTAAAGCAGAAATGCAAGAAAACAACAGGGCTGCTAAAAGACATGAAACAATATCACCACGGAACAATATTGAGTGAATTTAGTCCCCAATTCTTCAGTTAAATCTACAATTATGAAAGTTTATGAGGTGGCTGTCAATTATCAGGAGTGTGGTGTTGTTGTTAGTTTGCCACTGTTCCTGCCAGTGCTAAATATAATATAAACCTTGATTATATTCCAGGGTTTATAATCAGATATTATGCTTCCGTCTGCAACCGGCTGTGATTTGCTGTCTGTGCTCAGCTCCATTATTTGGCAGATTGGCTCCACCTGCGCTGAGTTCATAATCCACCATCTGTGATACCTGTTAGCCTACCTATTTATATCTGCCTCTCAAAGTCAGTCTATGCCAGATTTTTGAAAGCCTTAGTGTGAATAGACCACACAGCGTTCCTTGATTGCCTTACCAGTTGTGCGACAGGAGGCTAGCATTGGAGGTCTTTTTGGGGTGAGTAGAAGAACTTTGAAATGGATGCATTGAGGGACAAGGAGGCAATGAAGGTTCTAGAGAACTGGGGTGATGTGATCACTGGAGCGGGTGTGGGTGAGCAGTTGAGCAGCAGAGTTTTGTATGTGCTGGAGTTTATTGAAGATTTTTGATGATGAACTATAAAGAATATTGTTACAGTAATCATGTCTGGAGGAAATGAAGGCATGGACAAGAGTTTCAGCAGCCGGAAAAGGAAGTGATGGCCGGAGATGAGCAATATTTTTAGATAAAAAAAGGCAAATCTTGGGATGTGGTTGATGTGAAGTTCAAAGGAGAGATTGCTGTCGAGGATGACTAAGGTTATGAATAAGGTTACGGATGTGATTGGAATGGGACAAAGTGGTATTGTCAATGGTGAGACTGAAGTTGTTGGTGGTTTTGCTAAGGGGTTTGGGACTGATGATGATGATGATGTCTGACTTGTTGCAATTGAGTTCAAGAAAGTTTAAGTTCATTCATAATGTTATCTCAGTGAGGCAACTGGTCAGGGTGGAGTGAGTTCCAATTGTAATGGATTTGATGGAGATGTAGAGTTGGACATCATTGGCATATCAGTGAAAGTGAAGACCATGGCTACGGATGACAGAACTGAACTGACGGGTAGCATGTACAGGATGAAGAGTAGAGGGCCAAGCACTGAACCCTGGGGGATGCCTTGTGAGAGAAGCGCAGTGGAGGAGGTTGTAGTTATTGATGCTGATGAATTGTTGCCTGTTTGTGAGATGTGTCTGTAACCAGGAAAGGACAGTGCTGGTGATATTGAGGGAGAATTCTAAGCACTAGATAAGAATGACATGGTTGATGGTAAAGACCAAAATCTGAGGAAAGAAGGAGATCATTGGTGACTGTGGGGAGGGGGGTTTCTGTGCTGTGACCTGAACAGAAGCCAGACTGAAATGGTTTATAGAAGTCATTGGAAGTGAGGTGGGTTTTGAGTTGATTGGCAACAGCAGGTTCTAATATTTTAGACATAAAGGGTAGGTTGGAAATGGGCCGGAAGTTGCTCATATTGTCAGGGTTGTGAGAGTTTGAGGGACTGAACCAGAGTGAAGGAAGGAGTTGATAATGTTAGTAACAACTGGGGAAATGACAGGGAGACAGTCCTTTACAAACTTTGATGGGATTGGGTCCAGGGCACAAGTGGAGCACTGCATGCCTGAAATTAGTTTGGGCAGCTCCACTGGGGTGACAGGAGAGAACTGAGATAGAGGCTGAATCCTTGAAAGAGATAATCAAAAAGGGGTGGGGGTTGAGACAATGGTGGCAGTAGTCAGATTACTGTGAATAGTGTCTATTTTGTTGACTGAAAGGCATTGCACTTATTTAGTTGGAGATGTTATCAATGGGTTAGGGTAGTTTATTTACTCTGGAGAAAAGAGCTTTGGGGTTAGACGAGCCAGAGTGTATGAGGTTTGAGTAGTAGGTGGACCAAGCTAAGTTAAGAGCATCCTTGTATTGGAGAAGGTAGTCGGTGTAAGCTTTGTAATGGACAGTTAATCCAGTTTTCTTGTAGCCTTTCCAGCTGTCGCTTCCGGGATTTCAATATGTTGGGTTTGGTGGTGTACCAGGGAGAAGAATGCCTGAAAGTGATTGTTTTGGTTTTGATGGGAGCCAGCTGATCAAGACATGAGGAGAGTGTGTGGTTATATAATAAGTAACAAGGTCAGAGGGGTTATCAGATGCCAGAGGTGGGGGGGGGGGATTTTAGTGAGGCTGAGAGGGCACAGGGAGTGATGGATTGTCTGAGATGCTAAGGCTGAGCAGATACAGGAACTCAGACGCAGGTTTGCAGTTCATGTCGTCGATGTGGAAGTTAAAATCACCTAAGACGAGGACTAAAGGTGAGATGCTACATAGTTGTGTCACTAAGTCAGAGAAATTGGACAGAAATGAAGGGTTTATCTTAGGAGGTCGATAAATGACTATAATGACTAGAGGGATGGGACCAGACAGCTTAAAAGCAATATGTTCAAATGAAAGAACGTCAGGATGGAGGTTGTCTTAATATCCATTCTATGTAAAGCTGCAACACCTTTCAAGCTGTCAGACCCACGGATAAGCTCCAACACATCCCTTGGATGTTTAGATGGTTAGTGGCTTTATCTTGTGTTTTCACATTCACTAAGTGTAACACAGCCACTTACCTCTCTCTTTCCTCCACAGTGGTACCTGTGGGTTTGCCCAGCCAATTCTAAACTGAGCTTACTTTATTTATTAACAAATCATTGTTTTACCACACCTGTTATCTGACTAAATTATTGGGTCCTCTGTGTGACCATAACATCAGATATACATGTTTTGCTGTTGCCTCAGTTTTGTTCAAAACACCTAAAGTGAATTCTAAAAAGTGGAAAGTTCCAGATCTTTATTATTGTTGGTATCCCAAATGCCAGCTTTTGCAGCTAGTTTGTTCTTTACATGCTTCTAACCTTAAATCTTATTAAGCAATATTCAGTATTTTTATATCAATCAATCAATCAATCAATCAATCAATCAATCAATCAATCAATCAATCAATCAAATTGTCTTTATTATCCCTAAGGGAGCAGCAGGAATAAGAAAATTGCAGAATGAGAGAAACTCCATACATACAGTACAATACATTTAATAAATGACATTTGGTCATTAAAAAAATTCAAATAAAATAAAATTATAAAGTATAACTGCATGCACAAAAGATTTTTTAAATGTGTTTGTCCTACACATGGGGAAAAAGGTACCAGAGTCCAGATGGAATCATCCGGAAGTCACGCAGGGAGGATCCTTTTGTGCTAGTATCTGTTTTACGTTTTGATTTGACCTTGACTTTTACAGGTAAGTGAAGTCCCTCAGGTGTATCCCAGCAATTCCCTTACATACTTAAGTAATATTCTGCTGTCTAATTCTCTCTTTGGTAGTCAAAAGTCTAAACCGGCAAACAAAGTGAAAACAGATTCAATAAAACATGGACATAAAAGTGGAATACACATTAAAACCACAAAGCCTACAATAAAATAACATCTTCTGATAAGCCTTTTTACATACTGAGTCCACATGGAGTTTAATTGTGTTTTTTTTATATTTTGTAAATCAAGATTTATTGTTAGAAAAGATTGTGACAGACTGTGGGAATACCTAATTCTACACAGATGATATATGCTGACACTGTGTCTGTGAGTTCATCTAAATGAGCAAAAACACCTTGAAAAATGTCCCAGTTAGTAGAGTTGATGTGGTCTTGGAGATAAAAAAAAAAGATTCCTCTGACCAAAGTGGAATGGAATGTCATTGTGGTTTGGGTTTATGTGGGTCATAGAAGCCACATGGAGTTGCAGAGGGATTTATAAGCACCTTTCATGGTACCAGAGCACAGGTCGAAGCACCTTGTAAGTATCAAAGAACACGTCACATACCGGTAAAAGGTTACATAAGATTATCAATCTGCAGGGGTTAAAATCTGTCAAAAACAAGTTAGGTGTGTTTGGAGAAATCCTCTAAAGTTAGTGCGCTTCACTAAAGCCTGGGTAGCTTGATTAGCTTTAGGAGGTACGTAAACATGGGTCCATCCAAATACCCTTATTGAGTAAGGACTCTTCAGCCAAAGCGAGGAAGTGTGTCAGTGGTTGTGGTTTCCATGATAAGTGCGGGGATTTTATCAAGGATGGTAGGAAAAGGAGCCTGTAAACTTCCTCTCGCTGCGAGCTTAGCCTAGGAACCTTGCGATGTCCCTTACTGGCGCTAAGGAGCCTTAAGGTATCCCACAATCCTTTGCGTGACATGACATATAAAGACAGCCCATCTCATGGAAATCAACAAAAAAGGTCCGGAGAGAAGAGATTGCACACTTTGTAGTTCATTTCGGAAGGCTGTAGGCCTGGATTTGACTCACATCATCCATCCATGCAGGTTTCCATCACATAATGATGTTGGAGTTAAAGGCTGTCCGAAATCAGCACAGCAGTCCTACAATAGAGTTCTTACTGTTCACCCTGTGAAAGGTTACAGAGCAGGAGCTAGAAGCTGGAGCTAGGAGCTATAATTACAGGTATTTGGATGGAGCCGAAGTGTTATACAAAGCTGTGGGAATATCTACCGTGTAGATTAAAGGGCCCCACAGATACTGGCAGAAGGCCGATATCTGGAGTACAGAGTGTTTTCTGACAACCATTATGTTGCAACATTATTTATTAAAATAAAAACATAACCTTCCACCGAGTTATTTTCTTGTCACTGTGCTCTCTTTATCCAAATAAATAGGCAATAAAAGATAAAGGTTCCCAAATAGTTCAACGGAGAACATGAAAATAAAAAGTCAGAAAAACCCCTGGGAAATATACCAGTAAACTAACTGGCAACAAGGCCAAATATTGGCCAGCTCTGCTTGTGAGCCTGGTTGAGGTAAAGTCAATAGGGGTGGAGTCTGATGAGAATGGATAAAACGATCTTCTCACAAAGAAACTTCTTTTGCACATGCAGACTCTTGCAGCAGTGTGATGTCATCAATATATTAACTTGTCCTGGGAGCTCAGAAAGTTTATAGTTTCAGACCGCACCTGGAAAGAGAATCTCAAATATTAGAGCACTTCCTTACATATTCATACACTTATAAAAAATATCAGGAAAGTATGCAAATTAAAAGTGAATAAACTGTGATCATGTAAACGATAAAAAAAATATTTACATATTTTTAATCTACAATCTTAATAAACAATGCATTATAGTTATTCTATATTTATATAACTGAGAATGCACACCTTTTTGTCCAGAAGTGTTCCAACACCCAAATGAAGCAACTAGAAGAGGAGCATCCGGTGAATAAAAAAAACAAAAAAAAAAACACAATTTATACTTTTTTACTTTTTCCATCACATTCATAGTGTAGTAAGTTAAAACTTATTGCAACTGGTTAAAACAAGCTTTTACCTGTAGTGAATGCCGAAGAGAGCAAATGCAAAATGAATCTCC